>NW_010364361.1:846876-857495 GCF_000414095.1 Morus notabilis | reverse complement strand
AATTTTAGAATTACGGAATTCTAAAATTAAATACTCGAAAATTATTGATTGAGAATTAATTATTATTTAAATAATGTGATTATTTAAATTTGAATTTGAACACATCTAGATTTATCTATTTAAACTTATTTGATAAGTTGTTCAATTTAGAATTCAAATTAATTTAAGTTTGACTTAAATTGGAATTTGAATTTGAGTCAAAATTGGACTACAGGATAAAGGATGATTTTCTCTTCCTTCCCTATTTGCAAATTGGCGCCACAAAGGGATGAGAATTCCCTAAGGTGGCCGGCCACACTAAGGATAAGGGAATGAGAGATTTTGTTTCAAATTCAAATAGGAGATAATTAACAAGCTTTATCTTGGAGATAGAGATTGGATTCCTTCTAGAAGTTTGACTTCTACTCTATAAATAAGAGAATAATAGAAAATTGTGGACACAATTTTTGAGACGATTTTTGAAACAATTTTTGACCTAATAAAGTATTATGGCCGAAATTCTCTTAGAGCAAGGGAAGAAAAAAATTTTCTCTAAAAATTCCACATCGTGCATGCGTTGGTGTTTGTGGAAATTCGAGTGTTTATTGTAACCCATTTTGTCTCATGTGTGCCCACACACACGTCTTCATGGATTCTAAGAATTGACGTGGAAGACATTGGTTTTCTAAACACAAAGCTTTCGAGCAAGGATTGTTCGAGGTCAAAGAACTCAAGTTATCATCCTAATCGGCTGCCGGGTATTATTCGTAACTGAGTTCTTAATAAATGAATTAATGAGATTAATTTATTCGTGCATAAATTAATATAATCTATAGAGTATCTCAAAGGTTTTATGAAAGTTTTTGTTATGCACGATTCGCCTCCCGTCACGCTTCCACATCCGAATTCGATTCGGAGACCAACAAGCTGAACATCAGAAACCTGCTGGAGAACTGCAGCCTCTTCATGTTCCTGGATGGAAGTGGAAACACATTACGATGGATTTTCTGATGGGATTACCGAGGACTGAACATTAACATGATGCCATATGGGTCGTTGTGGATAGGTTAACGAAGTCCGCACACTTCATTCCCTTTCGTGCGACGTATTCCAGGAAAGTTCTAGCAGAGTTGTATCTAGAGCACGTTGTCAGACTTCATGGAGTTCTGTTGTCTATCACAGCGGATCGTGACATTCGTTTCAACGCTAGATATTGGAGAAGTTTCCAATAAACCATAGGAACCGAACTGAATTTCAGCACCGCATTTCATCCTCAGACCGACGGACAATCTAAAATAGTTATTCAGATTTTAGAGGACATGCTTCGTGCTTGCATTCTAGATTTTGGTGGAAACTGAAAAAAGTATCTCCATTTAGCTAAGTTCGCCTACAACAATAGTTATCAGAGTAGCATTGGGATGACACCATTCGAGGCGTTGTATGGCAGACCTTGCAGATCGCCAGTTTGTTGGCTTGAGTCAGAAGATCGACTGACCCTTGGACCGGATGTTATCCAGGAGAATAATGAGAAAATAGGCGTGGTTTGGGAACGACTGTTAACGGCTCAGAGTCGTCAGAAGAGTTATGCTGACAGGAGGCGTAGACCCTTAGAGTTCTTAGAGGGCGATTTTATCTTGTTAAGAGTCTCTTGACATAAAGGAGTTACTCATTTTGGTGTGAAGGGGAAACTCGCACCGAGGTACATCGGGTCGTTTCAGATCACACAACGGGTCGGTGTCGTTGCTTACTGCCTTGATCTTCCTCCAGAATTGTCTCACGTGCACAATGTGTTCCATGTTTCTATGCTTCAGAAGTGTCAACCCGATTCAGAAGTCATTGTGCAATGGTATGACGTGCCGATCCAGTATGACACGACTTACGAGGAAGTACCCGTATAGATTCTTGACCGAAAGATGAAAAGCCTACGTCGACGTGAGATACCGTTAGTGAAGGTGTTGTGGCAACACCATGGCGTTGAGGAAGCAATGTGGGAATTGGAAACGACAATGCAGAAACAATATCCGTATCTGTTCATATCGTTAGGTAAATTTCAATTTCAGGGACGAAATTTCTTAAGGGGGGTAGAATGTAACGCCTTCCAGAATTAAACATGTTTAATTATGCTAAACTGTGAATTATTAGTGTGCCTAATTTAATTTTCACAATTAATCAATGGACTTTAAATTATTTTCAATATTTATAATTTCACCCCAAAAGTTTTTGAAAATACACTTAAATTTTAATGCATTTTCCCTTTTTCCATTTTTCTTTTTCTTTTCCTTTTCTTTTCTTTTTCTTTTTTCTTTTTTTTCTTTTCTTTTTTTCTTTTCCCCCTTTCCCTTCCCATGCAGCCCAACCCCCCCACTCTCCTTCTTTTTCTTTTTTTTCTTCTTTCTTCTCTGGTTCTCCCACGCCACCAGCGCCAGCCTCTCTCTCTCTCTATTTTCTTCCACCGCCGGCCACCTCCTTCTCCGGGCTTTCTCCCACCGGCGTTCTCTCTCTCTCCCTTGTTCTATCTCCGGATTTCTCTCTCTCCCTCTCTCTCTCAGTAGTTTGGCCAAGAACCACAAAAAAATAGAGAAATTGAGGGAGACAAAGCTCGAGTAACTGATTTGAGGTACAACCCTTTGAAACCCACTCTTTGATTCGAATTTTAAGCTTGAGAAAGTTTGATTTTGGTTAGATTTGAATAATTTTGAGTTAGGGTTTGAATTTGAACAGTTGTTGTTGGAACTGAATGAAATTTGGGGGTTTTTAGTTATTGGACTTGTTTAATTGATTGGAAACTGATTTTGATGGATTCTTGAGAATATATATTGAAATTGAACTTGAATTGCAGGTTTGACATTTTTCCTATTTATGTCGGCATGCTGCCGAAATTTCTTTAAAAACTTGTTTTTAAACTGAAATTTAATAGGAAAACTAAACCTATGGATTGGATTTTAATTTTTTAAAGAACTCCCAAACTGAATTATAAAATCATTTGTGAAACTTGGATTTGAATCAAGGCACATGTTGTTGATTTTATAACGCAAGTATACGTATCGCAAACAAGTAATATAGAGTGAATAGAGTATCGATCCCACGAGGAATTAAAATTAAAATCCGTTAAGTACTAGAATTAAACAACTTAATCTTATTCAATAAACAAAACAATTTGACTAAATGTAAAATAAAGAAAATAAAATAATGAGCAAAAAGATTAATGATTCTATCAAGTAAGTCAACCTAGAATTACAATTTCCCTCAACACTTTCATTTAAGCAATCTCACCCTTCCTCATTCCGATTAATTAAACCCAAATTGCTAATCAAGATTCCTAGTTTTATTTAAGTGACTCTTTTGACATCCCATAAACATACCTATTTCAAGTAATTCACTATATTTCT
Source organism: Morus notabilis (assembly GCF_000414095.1). Classification (NCBI taxonomy): domain Eukaryota; kingdom Viridiplantae; phylum Streptophyta; class Magnoliopsida; order Rosales; family Moraceae; genus Morus; species Morus notabilis. Next base: position 854,127 of record NW_010364361.1, on the reverse strand, counting down.
ATGAGAATCAACTCAAAATAGATTCAATAAACACAAATCCCAAATTGATTGCATATGGCATGGAAGTATATTTCTATCTCACACACAAATCTGAACAATTCTGATAAATTGATAAAAGATCATATGCTATTCTATCTAGGGCTAAACGCAAAATCAACCTTTTCCAGCTAATTGAGGTTTTCTAGAAACAATCTAACCATTGGCCGAATAATTAGAAGCAATAAAGGCAAGATAGAATAAACAACTGAATTTCATTAATCATGAATGAGAAAAAAAGTGAAAATAACTAAAACTATATGTTGAGTTTCATTGCAATTCCAGGCAAAAGAAATTAGCCCATAACCAAATTAATAAAGATCATCAGAAAATAGAAAGATTCATCTGCAAACGTTTTTTAAGGAAGATGAAAGAATAAATTGATTCTAGAAATACTGATGATGTGCTCCAATTCTTCTCTCCCCCTATCAATCTGTGCAAAATCTATTTTTTCTTCTTGGTCTGTGAGCAAACTTCCTTCCGTTTCCCCCTCTCTTCCGTAATCTCCTCTGCCCACCTTTATTGTTTTTTTTTTCTTTTTCCTCTTTCCGTGATCCCCTCCTTCAAATCTTCCAGCCACCCTCTTATTCCATAAAACCAAGGGATAGAGCCTCGCCAGCCATAAATCTCACTCTTCCATGATCTTGTGTTAATGTCTTTTATTTTTTTGTTTCTTTTGAAATTCAAATCCGCCTCTTCTATCCTACACAACCGTGAGGATAAGCTTTCATAAAAATAAAGTCAAATGACAATATCACTAAGTTAACTTAACTTAATTAAAAATAATATAAAATAAATAAAAAATTCACAAGAACATAGCTAATTTAGGTGTACAAAAGAATGGTAAAATAACTCTATTTTATAGAGTTATCAGCACACTAATAGGAAACAATTAAACATGATTGAACTTAATTCGTTTTAGGAATGAGAAATATTTCTTAAGATATTGCTTTTGTGATAAAGCTAGTGGAGAAGGTTAAGTATTAAAGCTTTAAGGAAAGCGGAGGCTAGGAGAACGGAAAGCTAACCCAGGTTTGACATCCGAGAGGTATGATATTCTTGTCCATATCCTTGTTGGCCTCATTTTAAATGATTTTGGCCCATGAAAATGTTTTAGAACAAAACATGTTTAAAGAAAATGATTTTAAAGAAATAGCATGAGAATGCTATTAAGTTTTCCAATGATTTTGAAAATGAGATTTTAAAAAGTATCATTTCTTAAAATGAAATATTTTAAGGAATGATACAACGCATGGTGGCCTCAGAGATCGGGATGTGGGAATCGCATCCTTGGGGGCAGGTCCCGAAACCCGTACGAATGCACTTCTTGTTTAGTGGAACTATGGCTCTGCACTTTTCACTAGACAAACATTTTACCGCTTCTTGTTTAGTGGTATGATGAGCTGCACACTTTCATTATACAGACATTTTCTACTATGTGAGTATTTCCTTTTCTAAAAAGAGATGACCGGTTCCGGGTGTATATCTTCGGACCATGAGTACCTTTATTTTAAATGTTTTATAAAATTATATCCTACTTGGCCTTTCGCTCACTTTTCTTGTTTTTAAATATATTAAACCCCTCCAGGCGACGTGAGGAGTAGTGCGGAGTAGGTAGCTACTACCGGTGACGTGGACTTGACCTCGGGAAGCGAAGAGTTGTATTTCCTCTTATCCTTTATCTAAGGCATGTATAAAAGATTATGGATTTTAAACTTAAATATTGTTAAACTGTGGTTGATGTCACATTTACTTTTATTTATATTCATGTATGCTAAACACCTGTGGGAATTCCTGACTTGATACCAGGGACGTGGTTTTAAACTGGTTTGGTTGGAAATTTCACCACCTTTCTTGAAATTAAATTTCTCTTGAATGCATGGGGCTTGTTTGGAAATACCTGGATGTTTTGGATTTAAAAAATTAAAATATTTGCAACATTATTTGCTAATCACTTTCTTAAATAGGTTTAAGTTTCTAAACAAGCCTCCACGTCACTAACCCCGGTTTGGGGGCGTGACAGACCATAATCTAAGTTTCTTTACATACTGTCACATTCGGCTCTCCCATTAAACCTAATTAAGTTAATATTGAGTATCTACTCATTTAGTCCATACCTAATTAGAAGACTATGTAAACTCTCCATAATTAGACTACTTAATTAATCTAATTAATTAAATAGTGTCAATATAATTATTATAAATATGTGGCCACACTTATTATTAGAAAACGCAATTTCCTGACATTATTCTGTTAGAAAAGTATTCTTCTCTTGTCTTAACGTTCTATTTTTGAAGCTACCCTCTAATTTAGCAACAAAAATATAGTCATAGTAGATGAGATGATGGACCGATAGAGCTTGCTTAAGCCTTAATCAAGGGGTGAAGCTCCATTATTCAGTTTAGGAAAAGTCTGTATCTATGTTTCTATGGTACTGTTTTCATCATTCCTTCGTTTAATTATTTTGTAAGTTTGAATTCAGTTGAAATCTTTTTGCTATAAAGTTTTCACTTATAAGAAGTTTAATTTTCAAACCAATGAAGGAATCAAAAGTCCAGATAAGAATTAAAGATATCAAATCAGTGAATATGTGGACTGAACAGAACTAGTGGCGCTAATCAAAATTTTTGTCCGGGGAATGTGGAACACCTGTCCATTTAGATTTGGCTTCTCTTTCAGCCTTCCTCATGAAGATGTTTCCTGGGAGTGGAATAATTTTAAGAAGTAGACACCAAAAAACTAAAATTAATTTATATAACCATTGTTTTTTTTTTAAAATGTTGTGCGCAGTTTATGACTAGTCCATGATGTCCATTATGACTAGTCCATGATGTCCACTACCTTTTACGTTTAATTATTCAAAGCTCCTCCATACATATAAATTTCATTCATTTTATTAATTCAAATTTTGTTACAATAAAAAATTTTAAAAAATAATTATATTTAACTTTTTATTACAGTAAAAAATTCTAATATAAAGTAACATTTTAATTTAAATTAAAAACTCGAATCAACAAATTAAACGGATCCATAATTTTTCACTTTTTTTCTCTCTTCTTTCTTTTTTTGTTTGTTTCCTCTTTTCTTACTCTTATTTTTGTTGGCTCTATTATACTTTTTTTTTCTAAATTGACACTCATTAATATACCTTTTTTCTTTAATTTCTTGTTGAAATAATTCTTTCTCCTACATATCCGTGTCTTATTCTTTTTTTAAAAAAGAAAAAAAAATCTTCTCTTCTTTACAAAATGTCTCGGGAGTAGGTTTTTTTTTTTTTTTTTTAGTTTTTTTTTTCGTTGTTTACTTTCCTTCCTTTTATCCACTATTTTTTTTTTTTGTCTTTTCCTTTTTTTCTTTTTATCTTTTTATCTTATATCTCCAAATGAGAGATTCTTACGTAAGGAATTTTATGGACATATACTAGTATATATATAAAAAGTGAGATTTTATGTGGCACGGTTTTGAAAGCGCTTTCTCAATTCCAGAGTTTGGATTTTGGAATAAACTTTGGATATGTGAGGTATCTCTTTCAGTATCACATCCAAATAGTCCGCAGCCAAAATAGAAACTTGAATATGATGTCCATTCGTTTTGGCATCTTTGTCAGTTTCCTTCGACCATGAATTGTCGACCACGACTCCTGGTTATTAGCTAAAAATCACGGAACTTGAATATACCTTATCTGTGTGAGAGGTTAAGGTTCCGTTTATTTTATCGATTTGAGTTTTATTATAATAAAAAGCTTTCAGAAATAATTACATTTAATTTTTTTACTACAGTAAAAACTTCTCACATAAAGTCACATCTCAACTCGAATTAACGAACTAAACATGTCTTAAAAGAAAAAAAACATTTAAGTAAGATAATTATTTATAATGGCTATATTTTTTAAAAATAATTATTTTAGAGAACTAGGAGCAAAAATATTTTAGTAGAAGGTACATTTTAAAAAAGTAATTTCAATAGGATATCCTATTTGGAATAAAAAATAAAAAATAAAAAATAAAAAATAAAAAAAAATAAAAACTTTAAATATAAAGATTTTTAGAAACTAGTCAATGTTCCAAAATACATCTTTAGTATTCAGGAAAAAAGAAAGTCCAAGAGAGACATAATAGTTAAAATTTAGAATTATTTATCCCCCGAACTAAGCATTACTGTAACTTATCAATCAATATCTTATTTGCATGTTGTCATGAATCGGTATAAGTAACTGAACAAGTTTTTTTTTCTTTTTTTTTTTTTAAGACAAGGAGATGTAATACTACTCCACACTTAGCTTACATTTGCGCAAGTAAAAAAAAAAAATAAATAAATAAATCTTGAGTGATGCAGCCATAAGAATACTCTTTTTTCTTCTTTTCTCAAGATGTGCTAAAAGCTCAATAGTTTATTACTTTAATTTGAAATCATGCCTAGCTAATAAGTTATGCGATGATGAATTTATGATGATAACAGTGAAAATCAGGTTATGAAGGAGTGATCAGATTAGTGTCATTTTGTTTTTTTCAGACCTCGAAATTTCTCAAAAATTAAACAAATGAGATCAAATCTGACCAAGACACTAGTAATTCCTTTTTTGAGAAAATTTCATATTGATACCTTGTATTATAACAAAATTATATTTTGATACCATGTATTTTTAATAATTTTAAATTAATACTCTGACTTTTTAAAAAATAATTTTTAATACTATGAATCCCTTTTTGAGGATATAAAATGTCAAATATGCCCTTAGACATAAAGGTTCTTTGTTGACCAAAATTAATTAAAATTAAAACATTTTTTTAGTGGTGTTTGGAAACAAGAATAGGGCGTTCTTCTTAAAGAAAAACGTTTTAATTTTAATTAATTTTGGTCAACAGAGTAATTTTATGCATAAGGATATATTTGACATTTTATATCTTAAAAAAGCTCATAATATTAAAAAATAATTTTTTAAAAATTAAGATATTAATTTAAAATTATTGAAAACATAAAGTATTAAAAAAATAATTTTATTATAACACATGATTGAAAATTTTCCCTCCTTTTTTAACGGATCAAATTCAAAAAGGGAAAAAAATCTTAGGGGTTGTTTTTTTAGAGTATAATTTAAGTGTAATTTTTGAGTTAAATTTAAATAAAATTTGAGTTAAAGTTATAATTTAAATAAAATTAAATAAAATTAAAATTTAAAAAAATATGAACTTAAATAAAATTATAACTTAATTTTAAATTTTTTCTTAATTTTATTGTAAAAGAATAACCCCAAATCGCTAGTTCAACTAATATTGCACCTGAGGTTAGTTATTGGTGGTCGTGTAATGATTGTCCTTTGGAAATAAAAATAATGCTTTATCATTATACACGTACTATCTTTGGTTTGAATTAATTACATTATTGACTATGTATAAGTACACGACAAGGACAACAAAAAGACAAACATTTAAAGCGCGAAAAAAATGGTAGATCTCTTTGGATGAGGCATTATTTATTATTTATTTTTTCTAATCGAAAAATATGTAGTGGTGCACGTCATATCTCTTGTCAGTTTGGATTATTGTGTTTTTAAAAAGTTTAGGCCCGTTCACTTTGTTAATTTGAGTTTATAATTTGAATTGAGATGTAATTTTATGTTAGAGCTTTTTACTATAATAAAGAAGTTAGATTTGACCGTTTCTGAGAGCTTTTTACTATAGCTAAACTCGAATCGGCGAAATGAACGGAAAGAGGTCATAAATTTAAAATTATGATTTAAAATTATTCTCGTTTTATGTGTATTTCTTATAAGAGAAAATATTATAACGAGTCACGAATCATAATTCGAATCATGACACGAATCTCTCTTCCAAACGTCCCCTTAAAGTAAAAACAGAATTAAAAATATAATTTAAAAATTACACAATTTAATTTTTTAAAATAACTTAAAAATACATTAATTTATATACAAAGTGTTTTGGTGCACTTTTATTAAACCCTATAGTTACATCATTTATTATACAAGTACTTTTGTGAGTTTCAAAAGTAATCCAAAACACACTTTTAGCCCTTTCGGCTATAACAATAATCTTGAGTATCTCTGAGTACGTGAAAAATGCATGAACTAATCTCCACTGATTATCTACTCAGTTTTCACTCTCTCTATTCATGGTGTGGCCCACAAGGGCCACTTAATTTCTTCAAAAAGACTGGACAACCTTTTACAGAAATAAAAACTTGAATCCTAAATAAATAGACATAAGAGATTTAACAAGGCGTCCTTAACAATAAACGATCCTGGTCGATGTCCTCCACATTATCTTCCTCTGCTCATGCATTGTCCATTTGTCTCTTTTTCCTCACAAGGCTTATGATAGAAGTGAATATCTTGAGATATAATCATATAAATATAACCATATTTTAATTTTAATTTCGTTTATAAATTAGCACAATCATACTGAAAAAGAATTTGATTCGTTCACTTTTATAGATAAGTCCCAATTGTGCCAAAGTAACCATAATGTCGTGTTTGACCCGTGAGCTTTGAATATGCATGTGGAATAATAATATAATATGGTCTGGTTTGTGCTATAAAAGCTCGATTCCTTCTAAAAAGTGACAAAGACTTCACATCATTTTACCTTTTTAGTGGTACCTAAATATACCCCTGCATCGCTGCAACTTTCGAACATTTTCTCCATCACGCGTAAAATGAAGTTCCAGGATTTAAAGTTTTTATGATTTATGTGGTTACAAGTATAGTTTAACAAAAAAATTCGCATGTGACTTCAAATTTATACTTTATTATACTATAAAGTGTAGAGTTCACATTCTTATATTTCTAAATTAGAAAAAAAAAAGTCTTATGATTTGTTTTATTTTAAGAGGAAATTCTAGGAAAGAGTAGACATGTTCACTAATCACTACACAAATTATACATACATTGCTTAGTACAGTTTAGACTAATATATGTGATTTCTAAAAAAGTACTACATATTCCTTTTTTTCTCTGTATACTTGTATTTCCACTTGAGATTTGTTGAGTTTTTTTATTTGAGTCTGGGAATACATGGAATGTTCATGATTCTCATTGGATGATATATTTCTGAACATAAAAGCACTATCAACTATGGTAAACGTTCATTCATAATTGGATAAAACCATTTTCGAAATAATAATAATAATAATAATAATAATAATAATAATAATAATAATAATAATAATAATAATAATAATAATAATAATAATAATAAT
>NW_010364361.1:813301-844754 GCF_000414095.1 Morus notabilis | reverse complement strand
GTAACAACAACAACAACAACAACAATAATAATAATAATAATAATAATCATATTAATAATAATAATAATAATCATAATAATAATAATAATAATAACAACAACAACAACAACGACAATAACGACAATAACGACAACAACGATAATAAGGACAATAAGGACAATAATGACAACAATAATAATTGGATAAAACCTATCATATTAATAATAATAATAATAATCATAATAATAATAATAATAATAACAACAACAACAACAACGACAATAACGACAATAACGACAACAACGATAATAAGGACAATAAGGACAATAATGACAACAATAATAATTGGATAAAACCTTTTTTTGCATTTGTTATACTTTGTAAGTTGTTTCCTTATAAGTAGCCTAGAGAAAAAAAAATCTTGATCATTTAGACGGAGCTTTCTGACCAAAGTTATTTAGCAATTTTATCCTTTAAATTTCACGATTTAATAACTTTATCTCTGAACTTTTTATTCTAATAAATTATTCCAAAATTTTAAATAATTTCTAAATAGATATGACGGTTAAAATTTAGACAAAAACATTACGATAAAGAGCACTGCTATTAGGTTTCAATTTTTAGGCTTCACAACAACTCCAGATATGAGAAAAGAAAGAAAGAGAAAAGCAAATACCCCTTAGGCTCTGTTTAATTGGAACAATAGAGAGTAGAAAAGATGGAGAGAGGAAATAATTGTAACGATGAAGAGCATGAAGGATTGAGAGAATTATAGTAATCCTTCATGTTGTTTAGTAGGATAGAAGAAGTGTTGAAAAAGTGGATGATAATTATTTATTAAATTATTATATTGTCTATTTAAACTATTTGTTAACAATTAATTTAGAGAGTGAAATAGTCTTTTAAAGTTTAAAGTGAAAGATTGTTCGGATCCTTCCATCAATGGAAGGGTCTAATTTGGTGGCCATGAGGAAGACCTCATCCATCCACCTCTCCTCTCCTTACTCATCTCCCTCCAATCAAACAAGAGATTAGACCCCTCCCTCTATCTCTTTCTCTCCCTCTATCTATCTCTCCTATCAAACACACTCTTAAAGTCTACGAGTCTGAATTTTTACCTCTTACTCTTAATTAATATCCATTTTAGTTAAATAATTACATGAATAAAAATTGAATTAATCAATAATACGAGGTGAAAATTTAGGCGTATGCACTTCAAGAGTAAGTTTAATAATTTTATCGAGAAAAGTGGTCCTTTTGTTAGGACCCACCTGCTATATATGCCCAACACGCACTAAGGATTTAGTGTGGTACAAACCCAAAGGCTTCAGCCCTATGATAAGTTATTTATTTTTAAAAAAATAATTTAAAATGAAATTTTACTTGGCACATACAAGATAAATTTAAATCACTTATTTAATTTTAATGTTCTAAATTAGTGCCTAACTAACTATATTACGTCACACTATTTAAAATGTTGACTTCATTCATTTCGCTCATTCGAATGAAGAAGTTGAGTTAAAAACTAAATTTATATGAGAGAAAACATTGTAACTGAAAAAATTAAATTTTAATTTTTATGAGAAAAAATACTGTAACAAAAATTTAAGTTGTAAATTGAACTAATAAAGCGAATTGCACCTTTATTTTTTATGCTTTAATATTTAAGTTCATTAAATAGTATTACATGATATGGTTAGATATCATTTGTAATATATAAAAAATTGAGCAGATATTGTTTTTTAGTGGGTTTGAACTGATGATTTGAATCGTATACAAATAGAGTAATTTTTTCCCACTTTATCCTATAATTCAAAATATTTTCCTTCTCTAAAGGATAATTGGCATAGAGGGTACCTAATCTCTTTAGTAGGTGATAATTTAGTCCCTATTTTTTTTAATTTTGGTAAAATGGCCCCCGACGTCATTAAATTGGTGAAATTAAGTCATTTTCGTCCAGATTCATGAAATTACCTACGTTAAAACCCATGTGACCCCTCACGTAACCTGATTACAAGGGTTGTTTTCGTAAAATTATGATTTTATTCAATTTGAGGCTGATATTCTTCAGAAAAACGTGACAAAAGTTAAGGTTCTTGAAGTTTTTCTTCAAATTAGGGATGTAATGGAAGAAACCCCTTTGTGTGACTGTGAGAATCCAAAATCTACAAAGGTAATCACTTTTTGGACAGACTTCAACCTTGAGCACAGATTTTATAGGTGTCATTTACATGGAGTAAGTTTTGTTTTTCATTAAAATGGTTTTTGGAAATTCGGAATTTTAGATTTTGTGTTTGGAATCTGTTCTATATCTCTTTCCCAACGTGAAGGATGTCATCCTTACACCAATTTTGTCTGGAAATACTCACCCATATGTAGGAGATCGAAGATGATCATACATGGGTTGCTGAGAAAGGTTAATGATTTAGAAGCTCAACTTGAGAAAATCAACAATACCTACCGTGAGAGAGAAATTTCTAGAGAATCTATTGAAGACAATGCAAAAGCTAATTAATTCCGGTGGGAGTAGCACGTGGAAATGGGTTTTGTTCTTCATTTTTGTAATCGTGGTTGTTGTGGGGTAAAACCTTAAACCCCACATGAGGCAATGGTTGGGCGCCACGTGGCGCAATTAAAGCGTAAAATAATTGAGACAGGAGGGTACGGAGTGGTAGTAGAGCGCACTTCATGGACGTCAACCCTTGCTCAGTTAAATAACTCCGCTGAAGGGATCGACTGCAGGAAAGGAAGACCACGATATGGAGACGAATGCTTTACTGGCCATGAACGAAGATCGCTTCGAAAGAGCTGAAAGCGACGAACCCACCCACGTCCAGACTGAAGTGATAACTGTACAAAAGATTTGACATGTATTAAATGCATGCAGAATATGTGGCGAAGCTGGTGGAGAAAATCGGGCAGACTGGCTAAAATCTCAGTGATCAGAGACTACTGTTCCGGAGTTTGGTGAAGATATCATGAGATTTGATTAAACAATTGATAATTGACAGAGGTAATATGATGTATATATACAAGGAGAATGGCCTGAGAGGGATTCAGATTCTAGAACACCTTTATCCCCATAATTTGTAATTTCTACGAAGAATAATAAAACCCTCTCAGTGGATGTAACTCTATATTGGAGTGAACCACTATAATTTTTGGTGTTGTTATTCTTCTTTTGAGTCTATGAATCTTATCCCTAATCTATTCACAAATCACCAAAAAACTTATTATTAACCTGTTGACTAATTTTAACCCTCAACAGTGGTGTTTGTTTGTAAATTGAAAGGTGTATTGATGTAGGAATTTAATGTAGAAATTGTTTTGGATTTGCCTTGCTATTTTGTAATATAATATCCATTAATGGTAAGCAATGCAAATTTGATGATCAGTTCTTGTTACAGTGTTTGTTTTTGTTGACAAAATTTCAGTTTAAAGTTTTTTTTTACGACTTGTTTTGTTTAATTTATCGTTAATTTTGAATCAGTTTTATTGTTTCACCTTTTTGGTGATTTTATGGTTATTTGAAGGTGATTTTCTGGTGTTTCAAACCAGATTTTTTTTAATGGAGTTTCAAACCAAATTTGGTGATTTTATTTTAATTATTTGTTATTTGAAATCAATTTTATAGTTTGAGATTATTGGTGATTTTATGATGATTCAAACCAGTTTTTAGTGGTCAGTTTTATATTTTTAGGTTATTTTGTGGTGATTTTTTGTTTTGTTTTTATTTTTATTTTTTTGTCAATTTGGTTCTAGCTCCTTTAACTTGTCGCACAAGCATCTTCCCACCAACCTACTCTCACCGTAGTCAATGCAAGCTAAATCCGACTCAATGGAGGGTGAATCATCCAAATCAAACGCTCTCTCAATTTCCCACGAAAGAAATCCCCTTTTTAGAAAATCATAACTTTTGATTATCAAATTAGAATGATACGAATTTAGGAGATGGGTTTAGGGCAATTTTGTTTTTTTAGGGGTTACACAGGTTTAAATGTAGGTAATTTTACGGATCTAGACAAATTGGACTTAGGTTCAATAATTTAATAATGTTGGGATCATTTTGCTAAAAGTAAAAGAATAAGGACCGAACTGTCACCTACTAAAGAGGTTAGGGGCATTCTCCAAAAGATAGAAGTCTTTTTTTTAATGCAAAAAACATGTCATTAATAAAAAAAAAAAACCATGAAGCTTATAGAGAACTCAATATAGAAAACTTGATACAACAAATTAAAATCGATAGATCCATTGGCGTCCTAGTACAGGGATCCAAGGTCCAATAATGGACACAATTTGGAGCATTTCTCTTGGCTCGTTTAATTCTCCTTCCATGTTTGGATCTCCCGAAAGGACTATAGCAAACTATATGTAAAGACCGACCTCTAAAAGACAGTATTCTTTTAGATCACGCTCACCGAAACGGGAGATCTGGCTAAAGACATATAGAATATAAAGAACAACCCAAAACCCCACAAGGTTATAAATTGGTGGGAGAACACGACAAAAAACAACAAAAACAACCAAGGCCACACATATCTAATGATTTGTAGGGAATTTTAGGGAAAAACAAACACCAACACCAGCTGAATGATTGTCTTTATTCCACGAACAACTAAAAAAAGAGAAGAAAATACCAATATGGACTCCACCATCGTGTAGATCAACTGACGCAAAGCATGTGGGTGTATTTTAGAAGTCGATTGACCGGAGACGTGCTTCCAGTAGGCGGCCAAACTATTCTCCTTCTTCCTCGCTCTTTCTCGAATTATCTCACTAGAAAACTTAAAAAAAAAGATCATATATTCCCATTTTTATTATTTTCTCTTAAAATAGAGGAGGTAAAAAGTCACAAATGGCTGCCCTAGAAAAAATAAAGGGTAAAAACTGAAAAAATTATTGATGACCACTAAATTGCTACCAAACGAATTACAAATTCTATGAAAACATAGATTCTCCTATAAAAAAAATAAAAAATAAAAAAAAAAACTAGACAAAAAGATACGAAAAATATACTAAGGAGACGTTTGGTTCATAGATTAAAATTATTTTTAATTTACGTATATTTTTTATGAGAAAAAATATTATAACGAATCACGAACTATGATTCGAATCAGGTTACGAATCCTCTAACCAAACAACCCCTAAAATAATTATTTAACAAAGTAAAATTAATAAAATAATATTTATTTTTTATAAAAAATGATCACCTTATCTCTTTTTATAAAAAGTGATCGTTTTTAGTTATTTTTAAAAAGGCCTCGAAAGACACCCACTTTCAATTCTGACAGCCAAGGAAAAAATGAAGTCCTTTCTATCGCAGTCAATAGTTTTATTTTTATTTTTTAAAATATTTGTTTGAACGTCTCTTATTTAACCTCAATATGAATATATATGAATGTATATACGCATATAATAACCTGGTAGCCAGCCTCTGTTTCTGGAAGAATCTCAGGACCATTTTGCTTCAATAATATACCCATTATTCCTTCGCTTCTTAGCTTCTTCAATCTCTCCCCTTTCAGACCCATTCTTTCGCGTTCAGTTTTGAGGTATCCTTCTCTCTCTTTCTCTCTCTATTGTTTATTTATTTATTTATTTATTTTTCGTATAATAGTGGGTTTATGCTCTTTTTTGCGGATTTGCAGATCCTCTTTTTTCAAGTGATATTATATTTTATTCAAATCAGTCCTCTTCTCTTCTATGGGGTGGTGTTATTCATGTGGATTAGTTTTGGGCATTTGCTTTTTTTATTTATTTTTATGGCACTTTCTGACGTGATATAAACTGGATTATCTCGTGATTTTGTTTTTGTTTTTGTTTTTTTAATATATGGGTGTGGCTCAAAATAAGAACTTGTTAGTCTTTTCCGTATGTGATTTAGTTTTTCCAGAATTTCAGTCTTTCTCTCTCTCTCTCTCTCTCTCTCTCTCTCTCTATATATATATATGTGTATATATGTGTATATATCTTCTTCATCTTCTTGTTAACTGACTGAGGTATGTATTGCTTTTTGATTAATTTATTTTCGTTTCTGGGAAATTGGATTCTTCTTGAATTTTACTCTCAAATGCGTATTTCCAGAATCTTCGTGTATTATCTGCCTTTCTTCTGAGCAAAATTATTCGCGATCGTGTATTTACTTTATGCCTGGTTGAAGCTTTTGGTGATTGCTTGGTGTTCATGATCATCTTGGCAGTTTCTGTTGAGAAAAGTACACACACACGCACACACACACACACACATTACTTTTTTTCAAGTGAAATAGGCTTCTGATGAAGAACCATTGATTTATTTGATTTTTTAGAAAATGGGGTGTGTACACGCGCACACACACACACACGCATACATATATTCTTCCCTCCAGTGCTTTTTCTTGTTCATCAATGCCTGCGGTGTTGTTTTCTGGTGTTTTATTAGGATTAGGATTAGGATTTTTTTTATTTTTTTTATTTTTAAAGTCTACTTGAATTAGGATTCCTACTCAGATTCGGGCTTGATTAGTCTATGTAAAAGGCTTTAGGCTTGTGCTTTCAGTCCTCTTCTTCTTCTTATTATTTTTTAAATAATAATAATAACATTTATTTTGGAGTATTTTATACTATCTACTGCCGTGTTTGCAGATGGAAACTGTAAGTATCCGGTATTCTTGTCGCTATGGCTTTCAAATACTTGAATTTTTTGGAGACTGGGTTAGTTAGGATAGAATAGGAGCCAGTGCATTTAACAATGGCTTTTATTCGTTGCATTCTGTAATTTGGTGGCCTTTAGGAATATGTTGATGTTCCAGAAATTATTTTTTCTTTAGTTGCTTGAAGCAGCTTATTCTTTTGTTTTCTACATTTTTGCCGTAGATGGCTACTTGTTTAGATGGAATTAAAAACGTATATTGGTGTTAGACTGGATCTACTTGTTTAGATGGAATTAAGAACGTATATCGGTGTTAGACTGGATAGCTTCTGTTCGTTGCGTTGTGTGAATTTGGTTGCCTTTAGGAATTTGTTGGTGTTCCTGAGCTTCTTTTTCTTTATTTGCTTGAGGCGTCTATTCATATGTTTGTTACCTTTCAGCCGCAGTTAGAGAGCTTTTTTGAATGGAATTTAAAATTTTCAGAGCGTTTGTTATTGTAATCTTAATAATTGTCATGAATAATAAGCTTCTTTATGTTATAGGTGAAATAATAATGTGCTAGCATATTCACTGATGGAGTTTAAATTAAAAACGCATTTTGGTGATTGTTTGTTTCCAGATGGAAGAGCAAAACTCTGAACATGGGCATATAATTGAAGTGCATGGAGAGGTTCCAGATGAAGACAAAAGCTTGCGCGGGATTAAGATTTGTGGGGAAGCACCATGTGGATTTTCGGATGCCAAGGCAAGTTCTAAAGATGCGCAGGAACGATCAGCATCCATGCGGAAACTTTTAATTGCAGTAGGACTGTGTGTTGTTTTCATGACTGTGGAAGTTATTGGAGGTATTCAAGCCAACAGTCTTGCGATTTTGACAGACGCAGCTCATTTACTATCAGATGTTGCAGCATTTGCAATTTCTTTGTTCTCAATCTGGGCATCAGGTTGGGAGGCGACTCCTCGCCAATCTTATGGTTTCTTCAGGATCGAAATATTGGGCGCTCTTGTTTCTATTCAAATGATATGGCTTCTTGCTGGAATCCTTGTTTATGAAGCCATTGCTAGACTTATCAATGATACTGGTGAAGTTAAGGGCTTTCTCATGTTTGTTGTCTCTGCATTTGGTTTGGTGGTTAATATTGCTATGGCAATCTTGTTGGGTCATGATCACGGCCATGGGCATGATCACGGCCATGGGCATGATCATGGACATGGGGGCCATAGTCATGGCCATGAAGGTTATGACGATAGACATCACCATGGGATAAGTGTCACCAGACATCACCATCACCATCACCATCATGATCATGATGATCATGATCATGCTCACCAAGGGAGGCCGTCACAACATGATAACGAGCAGCATAATGCTAATGAAGCTGGTCTCACTGAGCCTCTTCTTAATAATTGCTGTGAAGGTGAAACGAAAGCTGCAGGTGGAGCCAAACCGAAAAGGCAATGGAATATCAACATACAAGGGGCTTATCTTCATGTACTTGGGGACTCTATTCAGAGTGTTGGAGTGATGATTGGTGGGGCAATTATATGGTATAAGCCTGAGTGGAAGATCATCGATCTCATATGCACGCTCATTTTTTCAGTAGTTGTGCTGGGAACGACAATCAGGATGCTGCGGAACATTCTGGAGGTTCTGATGGAGAGCACACCTAGGGAGATCGACGCCACAAAGCTTGAGAAAGGTCTCTGCGAGATGGAGGAAGTCGTTGCCATACACGAGCTGCACATTTGGGCCATTACCGTTGGTAAGGTCTTGCTGGCCTGCCATGTTATAGTTAAGCCGGATGCCGATGCTGATATGGTACTAGATAAGGTCATAGACTATATCAGGAGAGAGTATAACATCAGTCATGTGACAATTCAAATTGAGCGTCAGTAGATCTTGTGGAGGCGATTAGCTTTAGGTAGAGTATTGTATTTAGTTGAGCTAATCTCTCAAACTTATCTTTCTCTTTTTAGTTCAAAATATTGTTTAAGCAAGCTCTTTGCCTTAATTCTTCTCTTATTTTAATATATAATGCGCATATTGTTGGCAGAAATTTTGTTTCTTACCCGGTCTCTCTCAATGCCTGAACTCCCTCCATCATTTAGGGAATAATATGAAAACTCCGCAACATATATCTCTTATACTCTCTTTAGGATTTTGCAATTTCTGGTGATCTATTCTCGCTTTTATTACAAGTGAAACTAGTTTGGATGATTAGGTTCCTAAGCATCTAGAAACTTGCTTCTCTTTTGTCTGCACACCTTTTAATTGTGATTGTATTTACATGCTGGCATTTTATGAAAACCTGGTACGGTGTTTGCCTGTATGGGAAATTACAATGTTGTGTGATTTTATATCATCACCGCACATTTTCAATCAATGACAACGTCTGACGGTAACTCTGCGACTCACTGATTATGATACAGGTCTCACATAGATTAAGATGTCAAATTTTAACTAGTTCAAAAATCAGTAGTGATAACCACCACTGATGATAGCAATTTTCGAGGAAAAAAACGGTCATAGAAACTTTAGGATTAAACACCCCTTTTCTTATAATTTGATGTTCCTGTATAAGTATGTTTTGAGGGGAAAGAAATGTCTGTGGAATGGTTTTGAGGGGAGAAAATTATTTTTATTGAGTGTGATGCATGATATAACATACAAAACAAGTCTAAATGAATTTCATGCCCTTTTGAGGACCTCAATGACTGAAAAATTAAAGGCAGAACATGCCACATGAATGCTAGAAAATCCTGTTTCTTTTGCTAGACTTTGAAATTCCTTTTCTGCTCTCTCCTTCCCTGTGATGTTTGTGTTCATCATGAACATGTCAAATTGAAACAAGCTTCTAGCAGCAAGGCTAGTTTCCAGACTATCACTTTTCCATGGTCTGGTAAGGCCTCAGCAATTCTGTAGTATCACCAAGCTGTTCTCGTCATCCCAAGCGTGTAACATCCACTGTTTCATTCAAGTTTCCAAATCATTGCATCAGTTTAAGAGCCTCAAAAACAAAATTTTCTGATGTGTTGAAATTATTATTATTATTTTTTTAAAAGGTTACAAGTTAGATAGAATGACATTAATTTACTGGTGGATATGCAGTAAAGCATGTGAATAGGACATGGCCAATTGAAATTGACCTTCATGAAAATGGCGTCTCCTTTGGGAATGGCAACAAACATATCTCCTGCACAGTGCTCAATACCTGAAGCAAAATTACCCAAGATATTAAGACTGAAAAACGAACCAAACTGACTTCTACAAGGCCACTATAGTTGGTTATCATTAATTCTACTAAAACTTGAATGACCATTAAAATTGTGATTCGTACGTGGTTGCATACTTAGTCTAACCGTAAATTTACATCTAACTCTATTTTAAGGTGTATAATTCAAAATTCTTCACCCCATATTAAAAAGAAATGTAATTCTTACTTGCACAAATCACTATTTGCTCATAGAATTAGTGAAATGTCGTTTTCTTTTACCCTTAAATCAAGAAGTTAAATCTCAAGTAACAAGCATCTTCTTTCCTATTAGGAAATTGAAACATTTTCTGTAAGTTTGGAACATATTCATACCAGCATAAGTTGGAGACTTGTCTTAAAACAGAAGCCAAATCAAAGTTGATGCCCTTGATTGTAGGGTACTTGGAGATGATCATGTTAAGGATAGTGCCATCCACCACCACCCACATCCACTAGAGAAGTTAAACCTTCAAAACATTGATAAATCTCCAAAATCCTCTTCATTAGTATGGGGTTAAATTCCTTCATTGAACACTTGAAAAGCTCACCAAATCTATCATCCTTCCTAACGTACTCAACCATATTCATTCCATGGGCCCTTTCATATGGATGACCACCTTCCATAACTGCATCTTTCACATGGTGCCTGTTGTGACAGATTATTATTATTATTGTTGTTGTTGTTGTTGTTAAGTTTCTTTATGAGAAGGCATATAATCTCGTCAACTGAAATGACCATGGACTTTGAAGATAATCAATCCAATTAATTCAGTCTTTGGTTAACATTCAAATCAAGCCAATTAGTGGAATTTTATAGTGAGCTGCTTTATAACTTGGATTAGACACATGATCCAGTGAAATATGTGAGAAGTACCCAATACAAAATAGAGAAAAAAAAAAAAAAAGAAAAAAAAAAAAAAAGAAAAAAAAAAAAAAAGAAAAAAAAAAAAAAAGAAAAAAAAAAAAAAAGAAAAAAAAAAAAAAAAAAAGAGAGACGTAATGCCAAAGTTCTATTGCAATTGCAGAGAAAATCTAATTAGTTGAATAAACTATCAAAGAGGGTTTATATAGCCTTACAAGCATAATAATAAAAGACTAATCTACCCTTACTAATAAAGAGGAATAATCAAATAACCAATCCTAACTCTAAAATAAAGATAAATATCATTAACAAAATATACACCCAAAAATCAATTCAAAATTTACACACAATAAATTGTACATAACTAAAATATTAGCTTAGTTTTTCCACTTAAAACCAAAACCATTCTGACCCAATTCACATAATCTTAAATCCAATTCAATCAAGATAAGATAAGATATCAAATCAATATGGATTAGATCACTTTATATCAGTCGAAAAGTGAATTGCATAATTCTCATCCAAAATCAATAAACTAAAATGAAAGAATTGCTCTAGCAAATATATAGATATGAATTACCAAATATCCATGTAGACCTTGTCCTGCATCAAAAACATTAAAGGTGCCATGGAAGCTCCCTCATGGTTTGGAACAAAGTACTTAGAAAACTGGTGACAACCCATGAAGCCTAAGAGCCTTCCCATCAGATTGGCTGTGGGAAACCGAACAGGTGAGAACCGAATGAGCAGAAAGAAGGCGATCGAGAACCAAAGAGGCATCTCGGTTCTGAGCCTTGAGCTCTGATGCTACTTGGGAAGCTGAGAGAAGAGCTCCTGGACCAGCTTTTTTAATGATCTCAAGCACACCAAGCTCCAAAGCTGCTGCTTTCATTGCCATAGGAAGAACAGAAGCGCTTGCGAGTTGCATGGCGTATTGAGAAGACTTTTCATCTTCTTCTATGGAGTTCCTCATCTCGTTTTCCATTGAGTTCATGTTTTGGTTGAGATTTGATCAATCAAAGTCGGTTATAAGGCTGAGTTTTTTTTTTGTTTAAAATTTTATATGTTATTTATCAGCCACTTACTTTTGACTATTCTTTGAGTTGTCCTTTTGAATTGAAACAAAACTTTGGACCATGATGAAAAAATATCTACATCATTGAAAAATTAGAGACAAAAGGAGCTTCATTAGAAGGGCGCAAAGCTAAAGGCAAAAACAACTAAGGGAAAAAGCAAATTAAGCTGCAACACCTACACAATATTAGAGACTATTTCGCAAATAACCACACACCCAATAATAAGAAAAAGAATCTCGAATGAGATAACCATTGTCCCAACTCATGTACCCAAAAATTTATTCAACACCGAGTCCAACGAAACTAACAAAATTACTTTCATATTAAAAAAAAAAAAAAAAAAAAAAAAAAAAAAAAAAAAAAAAAAAGAACTTTCATATTACAATATGGAAATACATACTCGCATATTTTTCCACCAATTTTTTCACACCCATTAACATTCCAGTTGACCTTGGCATTTTAAGGTTTGGAAGGGGAGGAATTAAAAATCTGTACATCTTTGGAAGCTTAATCAGAAAATTCAGTTTTCCTAATGGTCACGGAACTGAGCTCTAATTATTTTTTGTGCTCTACTTAACATTTCCAAGCTATTGCATATATTCCAAAGGTTCAGAAGTGGAGAAATTAAAAAGATATCCATAAGGACCATAACGATTATAATGTCAATCAACGGGGATCTGTAATTGTTTAGAGCATAAAGGCAAAATAGAGCATACCCTTTTGAAATATTACATTACATCTATCTACCTAAATGCACATGGGGAGAAAAGAAAGAGCAATGTCACTATCATCTAATAGAAGGTGGATTTTGCAGCGTGGGACTCACAAGTGGAACCCGCCTTCTATTAAATGGTGGTGCTTAGCATTAGTAATGCCCTTAAACATCTTACAAGTGGAACCGTCTTCTATTAAATGGTGGTGCTTAGCATTAGTGATGCCCTTAAACATCTTTCGAAAAGAAATAGAGTACATTTATGTTATCTAACGGCGCAAACACATCAAGTTTTTTTGAACATGTCTAAGCAGCACTCGGTTGCGAGTCCTCTGTCCCAAAATTTTTTGTAGAACTCGGCATATGTGAAGCTCCTGTAGACCGCGGGTTCATCCTCGTTGATCAAGTGCTTGGCGGGCTCTACAATTGCATCTGGTGATGGACAGTAAAAAGTTGGGATAGATATACGTTCCTTGTTGCAGTTAACCACGGCTCGATGTAGAACACTTTTGTACCGATCATTGCTAATTACCTAATTAATTAACACAAAGAACAAGAAATTAGTAGACAACTTTCTTCGCTTCCCACATAACGATTTGATTTTGATGAAACCGAAAAGTTCTATACATCAGAAGAGTCTAATTCAGCTTTATTTTTTTTAGTCTTCAATACATGTATACCAATACAACCAATAGTATATGTCACACTTTTAAATGTGTCTCTCTATTTTGATGCAATAACATATGACAACATAACACTCTATAGCAACTTTTATCTTTTGGTTCAGAGCACTTCTATTCATCCACAGAGTTCTAATTCTATGTAATTGTGTCAATTTCATAGGTTGAAAAACGTTTTGTTCAGCTTTTTTTTTCCTTTTTTTTTTAAATGACTCACACGCAAATGTCAACTTAATAAGAGTTGTTTTTGAATAAGAATAGTGCTACAACTAACAACTTATACCATTTTCCTTTAATATGTGTATTACACGACGAGATAAGTAACTCAAAAAACAAAAATAAAAAAACAAAAACAAAAAACTTTCTTTTATTTTATAATCTCTCCTAAAATAATCTCTGGACAAAGATCTGGTTGACCAATCCACCATACTTCAGTATGTTAATATTATTTTCCCCTCCAACAAACAGGCATTTTTTCTACCCTACCGAACTCTATGACTCACATCCCATTACTTTCTTGTCCATTGATCTTGGCCCACTTTCCAAAGAACAAAAAGGGAATGACAAGAAATAGAAAAAAAAAAAAAAAAAACGATTAAAATAAAAAAGTTGTAATCAATGGGAATCAGACTTGGGAGCAAACAAATGATAAGAAAAAGGGGATGAAAAGTAGGGGAAAAAGAATGGTAAAAATAACAAAAAGCGCAGGAACAGGATTTGAAAACAAATGATGAAAAGAAAAACATACAAACAAACAAACGCAAGAAAAAGAGTTGGGTACAAATAAACAGTACCTGCATCTGATCACCAATGTTGACAATGAAAGTGTTGGGAATAGGATTGACTGCAACCCAGTTTCCATTTCTGAGGACCTGAAGTCCAGGAACATCATCTTGGAGCAGAACTGTGATCAGATTCGGATCGGTGTGACCGGGCAATCCATAAGTGAGATCTGGCTGTGGACATGGTGGGTAGTAATTCATTGCCATGTGTTGCCCATGCCTGCCCAATGCATTCTCAATGTAGCCCACGTTTAGGCCTAAGCTCTCCGATATCGCCTCCAATAATCTCAGAACTAGTCCTCTCACGCTCGTGCAGTAATTAGCTACGTCTTTTCTGCGAAGCGGAAAAAAAAACTCAAATTCTGTTAGTTTTGCATATATATACTGTTCGATTCTTTATATGATAAATCAAATTTTGTTAGTTTTGCATATATATATGCTGTTCGATTCTTTATATGATGTGACGTTCAGAAACACGCAAAGCAACGAGTACACATAGAAATGGTTGTGACCTAAAGGATGGAGGGTTTGTTGGCCATTCGTTGATGAAGTCCTCAAGAGGGTAGCAATAGAGCCTCAGAAAGTCCCTCCAGTTTGCCACTTTCTCAGTCTTGACATTAAAGCTAGTGGAAAGCCTAGTGGTTTTCGAAGGGTCGTCGGAGTAGTTCTTCAGCCTCTCCGACTCCGGTAATCTAAAAAACTCCCTTGCTAATCGCAGCATGTTGTTAACAATCTCCTCTGGTATCCCGTGGTTTGTAACCTAAAAAGAATAAAACAAAGCCCAGTTAGAACAATTACATGACCACCAGAATCATGTCAGAATCAAACAGTAAGTAAATTCGACAGTATTTATTACTGCGCGAAACTCTCGAGAATATACAAATAAACATGAACATACATATATATAAATATATATATATATATATATATATATATATACCTGAAAAAAACCATCATGTTGGCAAGCTTGGCCAATCTGTTTGACAATATCGCGGTGGTTTGGGCCTCGGAGGCCTTGAAGATCAATGAGAGGAATGGAAGCGCCGGACGTGTGAACTTTGTCGAGATTCGGGCGGTCGGACATAGGACGGATGTAGTTAGACGGAACATATTTCACGTCGGATGCTAAGTCGGCAAGCAGTAGCTTTGTGGCAGCCATTGTTATTAATGCAAAGACAGTAGAAAATGAAGAGTACTACTTGAGATTTGGCTTGATAAGGTCATGTGGTGTGACACCAATTTATAGAAGATTCTAGGGAAGAGACGCTGATGGTAACCAGCACGATATAACGGACTTTGTGGTGCCGACCATGTACCAAACAGGTGGCGCCCGTGAAAATAAGAATAAATAATAATAATAATAATAATAATAATAATAATTGTTTGGACAATTAAAATGTGATAAATGTTTCTTCTAAACTTTGTGGTGTTTCTTTTTAAAGCTCGAATGGCGGTGCAAGCATATGACGAAAGCTTTAAAATACTGCAATTCTACGCTAATATGTAAATCATTTTTTCCCCCACTAAAAACGTGTTGTACGAGTTACCGACCCATGTGAACTACTGTGGAAAATTTAGTACAAATATATAAACAAAAATAATAGAAAATAGGCCAATATGAAAAGTTTAAGAAAATATATAGACTAATTTTTAGTTATAGAAATTAATAGGTCATAACTTATCAAGTTATGATTCATAACCAGATAAGTTATGGTTCATAACCAGACAAGTTATGGACAAAAATAAATAATAACTTGTCAAGTTATGGTTCATAACTAGATAAGTTATGGACAAAAATAATAATTTAGCCTATTTATTAACTTATGTAAACTATTAACCTATTAATTTTAATTCAACTCAAATCTTTGTCTATTTCACTCTTTCTCCCATATATAAATATGACAGATCCTTATATATCTCGTAGTTAAAAAAGGAACCGTACTAATTATGAAAATCACTCATATGGAGGAAAATCCTTTATAGAAAAAAATAATATATACGTGCGTTTAGAATTCGTTTTAAAATAATTTTATTTTTTATATGAAAATAGAAATGAAAACGTTTTTAATCTCAGACAAAAATCATTTTTAAAAATGCGTTTAGTAGTTTTATCAAGAGATTTTTTCAGTATAAAAAAATCTATTAATGTATATTTCTCTCTGCTCGAGAGAGGAGAAAATAAAAATAAAAAATAAAATAACTAAAAATTATTTTTAATTTTTCTCATATTTTACACTAAATTAAAAAATATTATTATTTTTTTTTTTTTAATTATGTCAAATACTGTTTTAAAATTGTTTTTATTTTTTTTCTTGAAAAAACATAAAAAATAAAAACAATAACAATTTCAAACAGGGCAATTATATTTGCAAAATGAAACGTATGTACTCTCTATAATTGTGGTGGAGCCTACACTTGGACCTGAAGTCCTATCGATAATAAACACCAACAACTTTCTTTTTTTTTTTTTTTTTGTGTTGCTGATCAACACAAACAACCTTTTGATTCCATTCATGATCATGTGGAGCAGTGGAAAGTCCATTGTCTTTTTTTGTTTGGCTGATAGAAGATCCATTGTCTAATAATTAATGTACTTATAAATGACAAAAAAAAAGTTCGAATATTTCATCTCATCTCAATCGCAAATTCTAAATCTCATTATAAGAAAAGGGGGGAAAAAAAAAAGTTGGGTGGCGTTTTGCCTTCTTCAAATTCTTTTTCCCCATCTTTTGGTTTGACCAACAAATTTCCACGAGTTGAGGGTACATCTATGTGGTTTCATTTCTATTTGGCTTCTGCTACAAAGTTTACCGACAGATGCATATAAAAACGTGCAGATTTTAGAGCCAAGATGCATTTATTTATAAGTTAATCTCATAATTAAATAGTTCCCGGAGGAATAACCAATCCTTGTAGAAATTAACATGAAACCATCCTATTTCAACAGAGGTACGGAGGCAATGAAGTAGGTAAAGTGGTTGGATTTTACAAGGTGTTACAACCGCAGGTGAATGTGATTTCAAAAGGGAAACGAGAATGAATGCCACACAGAAGAGTGAAGACTAAACTCCCAAATTTTATTTCTAATATCATTTTTGTCCTTAATTTTTGAAACTATCTAAAATTTATCTTGATTTACGGTTTGTTTAAGTTTTAATCATTTTCATCAATTGAGTTTTTAAAAAAAAAAATGACAATATATACTCGTGATGCTGATAGAAAATTACATTTTACTGATGGAATACTGAATATGCACGTCATTACTATAACCGGGTTTAGCAATATATCTTAGTGGGCATATAGCTGTCTCAAGTGTCTGAAACAAGGCAACTATTGATGTGATATTACTATAAAAAAATATATTGATGTGACATTTTTGTTTGCTGCTTCTGGAAAGATTATTTACTAACTTGTACAGATTGTGTTGACTGGCCCTAACAGATTGTAAGTTTGCAAGTTGTAAGAGCGATGATGTCAAGCCTATGACGTCCAACAACAGCTTCATCACCTTTGGCGTCATATAGCCTTCGAAGATCCAATCATACCACCATCCTTTTCAAACAGAGGAAAAACATAAGATATAATGCAAAGTCTTATCGGCTGTGTGATATTTTTTTATATATAAATTCATAATTTTTTAGTGTAATATGATAATGCTAAAGTAAGTAATACATGTCGGCTTCGAGTTTTCAATTCGAGTTAAGATGTGATATTTTTTTAGAGTTTTTTACTGTAGCAAAAAAAATTAGATGTGACATTTTCTGAGAGCTTTTTACTGTAAAAATCTAGAACTGAAAACTCGAATCGGTAAAATGAACGAGGCCGTCATGTAGTGATAAGTTATATTTTATTGAATCTTACATTTAGACAGGCATGTTCTTTTATTCAAAACACTCAAAAAAGACAACTCAAGTTTCAACTTTATTTAAGTTCACGTTTTTTAAATTTTAATTTTACTCAACTTTATTCAAGTTCTAACTTCAACTCAAGTTATAACTCAAATTCAATTCAAAAACTACACTCAAGTTACACTCTAAAAGAACAACCTAAGTGTTATAAACTTATAGGAATGCACAAATGATATTATACAAGTGAATAAAAACATACTACGAACCCGTTTAGCTTGCTGATTTAAATTTTTAATTCGAGTTGAAATATGATTTTATGTGAGAGCTTTTTACTGTAGCAAAAAAAGTTAGATGCGATTGTTTCTGAGATCTTTTTACTGTAGCAAAACATGAATCGGTGAAATGAACGTGACCTACATGATTTGATTTTAAATCAAAAATATTATTCTCATCCTTGGATGCCAAAATTTTTGTCTGGGCACAAATGAGAATTTAAGAGACATATAGAACCTTATGATTTGATTTTATTCAAGGATTTTAAGAGAAATAAGAAGAATTTTTTTATAATGGAATATGAAAAAGTATCATAATACTATAACAGATTTTACATAAAAAGAGTGTTGGAGATTTTTTTTAATACGATAAAAAAAAAAAAAAAATGTCTTGTTGATGCTGTACAATTGATATTCTTTTGGTAGGACAAAAAAATTGCCTTACTTTTAAACAAAAAGTCTTTAAGAGTACTTATAATGAAATGATGTTAGGATGAATTTTCAAAGAGCTCGCAGATAATTTAAATCTTAAAGATTCTCGCATATAATTTTGCCATAATTTGATCATTTTAAGACTCTTTTACTTGTCAAAACTAACCCAAATACATCTAAGGACGTATGGTGAAAAGGTTTGAACAATAGTTTTATAGTCTCTCTGCACAATAGTTTTATAGTTACTCTTTCTCTATCTAAATGACGCATTCAATATAAGAACACATTTTGTAGATAGAGAATTCCTCCAATTAAATTAGCCCAGTATCTTAAAAAAAAAAAAAAAAAAAAAAAAAAAAAAAAAAAACCAGCTCATATTATCTTACTAGCAAAAATTAGCTCATTATTTATATTAATAGCATAAACAGTCTTAAAATGAACAATCTTATTTAAACACATCACATAATTTAACTCTTAATTAAAAAAAAAGAACCCTAAATACAATTACACTACCATAAAAAATAAAGTTACTATAAATGAGGGTAATATGCTAGAATGACTATCCAACAAAATAAAATTAACAAAATAACCTTATTCTATTTTTTATGAAGAAAGACATTTACTCATTCTTTATAAAAAGAAGATCATTTTACGAATAAAAATTTTTAAAAAATTATTTTACTAATAAAATTTTTCAAAAAGTTATTTTTACAATGATTATACCCATTGTTCTTTTTTTTTATTTTTTATTTTTTGTGCTTGTGGTGATAATAATCTGATAAGTGCAGAGTTTGGCATGAAAGCAACCACTATGTCGGTCAATGGGGTTGGTTTTTTATTTTTTATTATTTAATTCACATTGCCTGTCACATTCTGGTTAGGCCAGTTTATGTTATGTATAGTTCCAAACAATATAAAATAAAATAAAATAAATGGTTGGTCGACATCTTCATCATAACTTATTTGCCTGCAAATTGCAACACTTCTAACTCTTTTTTTTTTTTTTTTCCCGTTTTCAATAATTGAATCCCAACTTTTATATTCACTTCATACATCACTTTATCAACGTCACTCCCACTTACGTATGCATACACTTCGCTTTCAAATATCGTTAGTCAAATCCTAAAACTAAGGGCGGTACTTTGATTTTAAGGTTTTTTTTTTTTTTTCTTCTTCTGTTTAGTTTTCATTGATTTTTAGGGTTTTATTTTTTCGATCTCAATGATTTCTTTGCACGTCACAAAGTTTACAAAAAAAACGTCAAAAAAAAAAAAAACAAAAACAAATTAGAGAATACTTACGGCAGATGACTGGATGTCACGTTTTCTGAAGTTGAATTATATTTGCATTATTTGGGAATTTATGAACATATTTAATAAATCCAGTGAAACTTAATGAGAATTTGGCAATAAAATAATGTATATTCAGTACCGAAGTACTGTTCATGATATAGTAAAAAAATATCTCCAAGAAACTACTATCATTTTATATATTGTGATGATTGGATTATTATTTCAGATAAGATGAAGAATTAGATGTGCCGTAAATGGGACATGATGGATGAGAAAGCCAATTTTGTTTCGAATTAATGTTGTTTGTCATCTTCATCGTTGTCATTTGTCAAAGACTCAAAAGCAATAATTAAGCAGTTGACCAAAATGAATATATATTTTTTTCTTGCTTAAGTGGGCAATCTTACTGTAATCCTTTCGTAAAAAGGTATGAAATATGAAAAATTATACTTACGATAACACAATAAAATCGTTATATTTATCTGTAAAAAAAAAAAAGGAATAACATATTAAATAAGAAATATGTTATTTTATTTTTTTTAAAAGTAAATATCATAATTTCATTAAAAGATCATTACAGAGTTAAAATATATGACTGCACCAAAGTCATAAGAATGAGTGTCACTTACAAGACTAAACATTAGAAATGAACTCCTAATCCAATAACAGGGAGAACACCTCCCAAAAGTGGCTCTATAATATTTGGTAATAAAAAATTGACTCAAAGTGAGCCAGATCCTAATCTTATAATGGACCTCTAGCAGCGGTGGGGAAGCCAACTGCTGACTAAAGGAAAAAACACCACAGACTATGAGAGAGGTGCGGAAACCACCCTCTAACTGGAGAAACACACCAGGAAATGAGAAAACTATCGCCATTATTACAACAAAATAAATAACAAAATATAAAAAATTATACATAAATCCACAACCTACACAAGAGAGATCTGGTTGGAGATGGTGTGCTTTTAATTTCAGAATATATTTGAAACAATAATGTTGTAATGATTTTTTTTTTAAAGGTCAATACATCAACCATCAGATGTTAAACTTTAGATTAAAAGATACTAGTACATGCAAAATTTGGCACCAAATATGACATACCAAATACAACACCAAAAATAACACTTTGTTGAAGAATATTTTTACTACTCAAATGTTAAATTTGGCTCGAATACACTAATTTATCACTACATTAGAGATGCTCTTAATGTTCACTTTAAAGACATACTATTTTATTTTGTTACAAAACTTTATAGAATCATATGTATAATAACACGATTACCCGTAATAACGGGTAATTGCAATTTTATGATTCTGAAATAGGATTAACAATTGAAAAGGTCAGCAATGTGTATGTACAATATGCAAAGATGATCATTTGCATAAAGAAAGCAATTTTACGATAATGTTCATTATTGTAATCATCAAAATCGAATAACAAAAACTCTGATAATTAACAAACATAAGTGTAAAGTTGCAACTTTATGTCTTATAATGGCATAACATTAAAAATTTGAAAAGATTGGCAATTTTTGTGTAGTATATGTAAAGTATCATAAAGATCGTAACTTTATGATAATAATCAACATCTCTTGATAATAATATATATATATATATATAAAGACAAAATGTGCCTTAAATAATTAATTTCTAAAAAAAAATCACGATTTTATGAAAAAGTAAACAGTTGTTAAAATGAGGTTTTGTTGAAATTTCAAACACTCGATTGTTCGATTCTGGCTGCTGCTGAATGCGGTTGTTCAAGCATTTGAATGGGCCTTCTCCGGCACTTAAGACCTGCACATTTTTATTTTATTTTGTTTAAATTTTTAAGTCTTCTATATGTCAAACAATGAATACAATGAGTGACAAAAAGAGTGACGTTAGCATTTCTCTTTTCACAAATGTCATGGAAACTAATTTATATCAAATGGAACTATTCTAAACCTTAAAATTTCCAAGAGGAAAAAAGACGCATAAAATCTCCTTTGAACTATTTAGGCAGAAAAATTGTAATATCTAAACCTCTAGATACAAAAGTAAAACAGTTTTTATCCCCAAGGTGGTCTAGAAACGACTTCATTCATCAAGGACAAGGCCGTTCTGTTTTGGATTGTTAAGTGCAGTATGAGAAAAAGAGAGGGGTCTGAGATGAAAAGAAGATTAGTATGAGTTCGATTGTTCAGAATCAAGTCCCACACTGCTGGAGGAACCAGAATTTCTCCACATGCGAAGCTAAAAAAGAGACAACTATAACTTCACATCAAAATAAAGACTATAGATGATTGGCTTTGTGTACTGACTGTTCTTTATATAATTGTGTTGTCATGTTCTCACTCTTTCTCTTATTGTAATATTAAACCAGTACATGAAAGTATCTATGATTCAAATAATTTAACCAGAAGGAAAATTTGATGAAAGACGCAAAAAGTTTGCAAAGCTAAAGTACAAAAATCAGCATAATGTGCACTGCAAACAATACACATATATCCCTAAGGAAAATTTTAGTTCGGGATGACAATTTGAAACAACAGGTTTTCAATCAGAATTTGACACTGTTTCTTCATAAAAGAAAACAAAAATTTTCATTGTGGTGGCCCACTAAATAGAGCCCTACTAATGATACCAGTGGCCTCGACATAGCGATCCATACATCTAGATATACAACTGCTCTCACTTCCGCTCAGGCTTGATCCCGGTTTTGTTACACACTTGTCAAAGCACTTTGCCCTTAGAGTCTGTATACCAAATAAAACAGAACAAATATAAAAATAAAAACACATTTTCAGTACACTGAAGCACAAAGAATAAACCGTGAAAGAAATTCATGACGCTCACGAATTCACATTGCATCGATTTTGAAGAAATCCAAATACTTGTAAATTTTGAGGTACATGAATTCGAATCAAATTCAAACTTTCCTTTTTCTTTTGCTTTTTGGGCTAATGATAATATGGTAAAGTTGGAAAACATCTTCAATATAATGACCCAAATCATCCCATTATAAGATCAATGAGGTAAACTTTATGTCAAAAGCAAAGGACGGGATTTTTCACAGGGAGAGTCAAATTACGGCGCACCAATTTTATTGCAATTTTACAATCAATAATCGGCACCAACAAGCAGATTTACATGACAAAAACTATTGAAAAATCGAGAGAATTAAAAGAATTGTACCTCAAGAAACTCCTCAGCGTAAGCCTGGGCGAGCTGGTTCTTGAGCTGGTCCTTGAAAACATCGGAATTGAATTGGCTCGAAGATCCGCTCGACGGAGAAGAAAACGAATCCATCTTTCCCTTTTCTTTTGTCCTTCTCGAGAGCGTCAAACCCTAGCCTTTACCGACCGATAAACCCTAGAAACAGAGTATAATTTCTTCTCTCTCTGCCTCCTTATTGCGCTTACCTAAAACCCTAGTGAAATTCACGGGCCGGAAAACTCTAACCGGTCTCCTCCAAATAAGACTGGGCTCAGGCCCATTTCGTTGTTTCGGGAAATCGGGCTGGAAACAATGATGGAGCCCAATACAACGGGGTGATTACCTCTCCCAAATATGTCCATTTAGTGCATGTAGCAAAATATAAAGTTGACATTAGAGCTCCAAGTTTCAGCAGGGTTAAACGGCCAGTCCAATGCTCGTCACTGTGGGCCCGAGATGTTGAGCCTAAAAACTTATTCGGGCTGGTCTGATCACCTCTTTTCAATTTTTTTCCGAAAATATAAATATCTTATAACGTTCCGGGCATGTTAGGCTTTAGGGCCGGACTATGCCGTCCCTTTCCTTTTTAGGGCCAGCTGGCCCGGCTCAAAATTTTTATAAAAAATAGTAGAAAATAGACTAATATGAAAAGTTTAAGAAAATATATAGACTAATTTTTAGTTATAAAAATTAATAGGCCATAACTTATCAAGTTATTGTTCATAACCAGATAAGTTATAGACAAACTTATCAAGTTATGGTTCATAACCAGACAAGTTATTGACAAAAATCGTGAATAACTTATCAAGTTATGGTTCATAACCAGACAAGTTATGGACGAAAATAGTAATTTGGCCTATTTATTAACTTATATAAACTATTGGCTTATTAATTTTAATTCATCTCAAGTTTTGGCCTAATTCTCTCTTTTTCTCAATTTTTATGGATGACTGGGTCAGATGACCCAAACTTTCATCTCTAGTTAAAATATAACAAAATTTTTAAAATATTATAAGAATTGTAAAATTTGATATCACTAAAATATTAACAATATAATTATATAGTACAAAATGTGATATGATTATGATAATTACTAGTTTTTTTTTTTGCTATTATAATAATATTTTAAAAGTTTATTAAATTTTAATTCAAGGTATGAAAATTTTCTGCTTCGTCTAATTATCTAAAAAATTTAAACGCAGTTTTCGTATCAAAATAGTACAGATGAGTAACTCTTGATTTTAAGAAATGTTATATTATTTAATATACACGAGGGAGGAAGGGAGTGTGCGTAACTTAGGCCCATTATCACTTAGACACATTCTAGTTTACCGGTACTACTTTTAGGATGGGAGAAAGAGAAAAATATACTAAAACTTAATATGTATTAAAATTAATAGGGCAATAGTTTACATAAGTTAATAAATAGGTTAAATTACTGTTTTTGTTCATAATTTGTCTGGTTATGAATCATAACTTGACAATTTATTGTCCATAAATCACAGTTTTTGTCAATAACTTGTCTGGCTATGAATCATAACTTGACAAGTTTGTACATAACTTATCTGGTTATGAACCATAACTTGACAAATTATGGCCTATTAATTTCTATAACTAAAAGTTGGCCTATATACTTCCTTAAGCTTTTCATATTGGCATATTTTCTACTATTTTCGTTTTAGGATTAGGTCTGGTACCATTTTTAAAGTCTAGTTACTCATCCGTATAATTTTAATTAGAACTAAAAAATTCCCCAATAAGTGATTATTAGAGTATAAACTCTTTAAAAGCTATATTCCTCTAATTCACCTACTATTTTTATTTTAGTCTCAGATCTAGTGTTAGGGCTCGTTTGGTAGAGTTTTTGCTTAAGTAAAAGTTGTGACTTTTCATTAAGTGTTTAAAATAAAAGAGCTTAATGAGTTAAAAACTATTTTTAAATTTTTATAATAAGTAATAAAAGTATTAAAATTAAGTTTGTAATGCTTTAATGATACTCTACTACAAGTTTTAAAGTATTCAAAAGTATTTTTCTTTTTAGAAGCTTCATTTTGTGGCTTAATTAGAAGCACTCTTAAAAAATTGAAGCTAATAGAGCATTCAAACAATTTCAAAAATAACTTCGGAAATAGCAGGAAATAGGCCAATATGAAAAGTTTAAGAAAGTATATAGGCTAATTTTTAGTTATAGAAATTAATAGGCCATAACTTGTTAAGTTATGGTTCATAACTAGATAAGTTATGGATAAACTTGTCAAGTTATGGTTCATAATCAGACAAGTTATGGATAAAAACTGTGAATTATGAACAATAACTTGTCAAGTTATGGTTCATAACCAAACAAGTTTTGAAAAAAAAACAGTAATTTAACCTATTTATTAACTTATGTAAATTATTGGCCTATTAATTTTAATTCATCTCAAGTCTTGGTCTATTTCCCTCTTTCTCCCAAATAACTTTTAGAGTCAAAAAATCAAAAATAGCTTTTAAAAAAGGGAGAAAGAGGGAAATAGGCCAATATTTGAGATGAATTAAAATTAATAGGCTAATAGTTTACATAAGTTAATAAATAGGCCAAATTACTGTTTTCGTCCATAACTTGTCTGGTTATAAACCATAACTTGACAAGTTATTCACGATTTTTGTCCATAACTTGTCTGGTTATGAACCATAACTTGACAAGTTTGTCCATAACTTATCTGGTTATGAACCATAACTTGACAAGTTATGGCCTATTAATTTTTATAACTAAAAATTAACCTATATACTTTCTTAAGCTTTTCATGGCCCATTTTCTACTATTTCTCTTTAAAAAACTCTACTAAACAAGCCCATAGAATACCAACTCTCTTACTCCCTCAGTGAGGCTGTTTTCTGCTTCTCTCCAAATCATAAGGGCTTAGGCCCATTATCTGGATGAATACTTGGGCTAGGTCAACCCAGCTCAATCAAAATGAAGATTCCAATTATGGAGCCCACCAAAATTCAAGGACGTTGTTCATGCATGATGTACAGTGTATGGCCTGGCCTGTACAAAATTCAAGGCGTACCATTTCGTTAGTCTGTCTGCTCCCGACCGACAATTTTGATAGTTTGGAATCCTTCAAATGCCTATGATAATTTATTAGTACATCGGAAATAAAAGGGTCAACACATAAAAAGAAAGCTTCATGTATAACGTAATTATGATGCAAAACATTTCCAAGAAAAACTAATTTGCTATTGCTGAATTGATTATTAATTAGTAACTGTGAACCATATTGCATTGTGTGGTATTAATGATTATGGTCTCGTTCATTTTGTCGATTCGAGTTTAGAATTCGAGTTTTGCTACAGTAAAAAGCTCTCAGAAACAGTCACATCTAACTTTTTTGCTACAGTAAAAAGCTCTCACACAAAATCACATCTCAACTCAAATTATAAACTCGAATCAGCGAAGTGAACGGGCCCTATATGTGTTTTTAGGATTTACTGTGAGACCCATTAAAAATCTATAGGTGGAATACCCTCTTTTAATCGTTCAATTATTTTTTTGACGATAAAGCACGTAGTTTTATGCGGTGTGTTATAAATTTTTAATACGGACATGCACAGAATTGACTGTTGAAAACTTAGACCTTGTTTGGTTCAACGATTCAAATTGTTGATTTGGTTAAGTTGTGGTGATTTGAATTGTGGTGCATTAAATTGTGATTCGAACTGGTATTTGGATATGCAAATAAATTGTAATTTGAATTGAAAATAAAATCCGAATTGTGTTCGGATAAAGTGTTGAAAACTGTCATTAGAGTTTTGTAACAAATCTTATAAAATCTCATTGTAAATGGCATCCAAAACTATGCAATATGAATGAGGATTTGTTCCTCTATTCATTATGATCACATTAAAAAAAAAAATCATCTCAATCAGAATTAAAATGAAAAAGTAATAACATTTTTAAGCTTAAAATTGAAGATAAAGAAAAAGTAGAATCGGAATTGTTTTCACTATAGAAAACAATTAGGATTGTTAGAATTTAGGGGGTGGTGAATTCTAAAATCTAAGAGTTTGACCCATTGTGAGTAGTTTGAATTGTCCTCTACCAAACATTAATTTAAATCTTGAACTACAGTTTGAATCATAAACAACAATTCATATGGTTGAAACAAACAGAGAATTAATCCAACGGTTAGAGTAGAATGTTCAACCGATGAGTTTTTTTTAGAGATCTCACGGTAAAAGCTCTCTATTTTTATACATAAGTTAAAATGTATAAACTTGTTATACAATATGATGTAGATACCACAATCTGTTTTATTTATGGTATATAAAATGAATCAGATAACAATAAATAGTACTTTTTACATATGCTAGTTGACGTTTTGAAAAATACGATTTATAAGTGCCCTCAGTTTGGTCGACGCAATAAATGGCCTGCTAAGTAATAAAATCCTTATGCATGCATGAAGAACCCTGGGAATCAAATGGTTGCCAGTCACTTTCTTTCCCATTTGGTCATTAATGTATTTATGGGCTGTTGAAAAAGAAAGCGACTTACAAGTTGTTACCAACTGTGATTTTTGTGGGGTGCACAAAGTTGGAAATATATATGTGTATATATATATATATATATATATATATAACGACCGGATTGAATATTTTCCAAATTAAATTGTTGAAAAGGTAAAGAATCTATAGGGGCAGCTACCAATGATGCTCTAACTAATAACCAAACGATATTTAAGTGGAATTTCCTTTTGTTCTACCGGTGGTAGCCTGATATTGGGTTTACTCTTAAAGATGGGTCTGGTAAATGGGAAATTTCTAGTTTAAATTCCATTACTTAGTGATGAAGCCAGAAATCTTTATCAGAATTAAACTCAACAATTATTAATGTACAACCATCCCTACTGACGAGTTTTATTGCTTTGAAAATTTTGCATAATAACCTCATTATCAAGTCTTTTGATAGTATCTTCCTCGATATACTTTTTAAAGCTTAATGTAAAAAAAAAAAAAAAAAAAAAAAAAAAAAAAAAGCGCTATACTCTGAGTCCCATGGAAACATTCCGTCTCTTGAAACATACATTACTCAATGCAGATGTTTCAGTGTGTGAGGTTTTTTCTTATTAAAAGAGTAATTTTAATTTTTCCCCACAAATTTATTTATTTATTTTTTTTCACAAAAAGTAGCAGTTGTTTTAACCTTTTGAACGCCACACGAACATAAGAAAGCTAAGAGTGTATTTGGTCGAAAGCTAAGAGTGTATTTGGTCGGAGAGACAGATGAAGGGAGGGATAGAAAACCATATTATTTGGTTGGACGGAAGAAAAGAGAGAAAGTGGAGATGGAGAGGCTTTCTCCGTCAGGATGTAACATATTGTATCTTGTATCCTTTTACTAATAGAAGGATTCAAGCAATCCATCAATTAAAGTTTTTAAAAAGACTACTTTATACATCAAATGTTTAGTTTTTTGAAATAATAAAAAAAGAAAATATATAATTAGAGATACAATTACTCATCCAAACCTTTCAACATAAATTAGTACCATATTCCTCTCCATTCTTCACTTTTTCATCCCTCCAACTCTTTCCATTTTTATTCTTCTTTGTGCCTCCAACTAAACACTCCTAAGATGTAACACAAAACTAGAAAACGTACCATAACGGCATAGGCTATTTTGTCCTTTGCCTCGATGCTTTGTAAAATTGCCCTCTACAATTTTAATTATTGCAATCAATCCCTTAAACTTATGAAACCATCGCAATATGGCCCAATGCAATTTGATCATAACGCCATTTAACTTTGTGATAGAAATAAAGGGTTTAATTGCTAAAATTAGAAAATCAGGGGCAATTTGTCAATTCAATCTACAGTTTAGGAGGTAAAGTGTCAAAAATATCAGCTGCATACGAGTATTTCCGCCCCTAATTTAAACGATGGCATCAATGGGTAAACTGCAACCATATGATAATAATTAATTTAGAGAGTTAATTATGCAAAAGGAAGTTCAAAGGACAATTTTCCAAAATACAAAAATAATCAGGGGTATGTTGCTATAACCCCAGTGACATAGCTAGTTCTCAAGGTGTTGGGCCTTTGACCCGGCCCAATAAAGTCTTCCTAATGTGCTAGATAGTAGAGCCATTTGACCCTGATGTCTAGATATTCCAACTTGTGAAGTCTAGAAGATTCAGAGGCTAAAAGCTCTATTAGACCAGGATGTATTGTAATAATCATCTGAACATGTCATCTTATATAACGATTTGAATGGGACTTCATATTTGCAAATGGAATAACGAACATCACTATAGTGGTTGTGTGTGTGTGTATATATATATATATATATATATATATCTGTGTGTGTGTGTAACTGCATGAGAAGACTTTTGCATATAAAGAATGTTTTCTGATCTTTTAGTATCGCGTGAGATTGCCATACCTATAAAATTCTCAGTGATTTATACATGTTTGAGATTTGGACCTGATACCACTTTATGGCACTTCCTAATATATATACTCATTAATTATGGGAGCTAAGCGACTTATACATAATATGTCTCAATCGTCTTTAAGAAATGTTTGCGAATCTTCAGGTAACTTCATAAGTAGAATGTGGAGACCATCTAGCGAATGATCAAGACTCCTTTTACTTGTGGCCAATTCATCTACGTATATACATACATGCAAACATACATACATATATATATATATATATATATATTCGTAGAAATAACAACTGAACTATGGCAATCAGTGCCTCCATAATTCATAACAAACACTAGATTATTTCCGCAACTTGAATCCTTTTTTACTTGGAGCACGAAGAGCAGATAGTTTTTTTTTTTTTTTTTTTTTTTTCAAAAAATATATTATTACTTATAACCTCTAGTAACTTATCAATTAATTCCGCCAAATCAGTCCAAGATTTTTAGACCGAATGCTATATCTATATCATTTTGAGCAATATATTATAAGGTAAATAAAAATTATTTAGAAATGGTACATGTAATATTAATATGTGCAAACACTACGGACTTACATAGAAAAAGCTCTGTGCACATTACTTCCTTTATTTCTTTGAAAAGCTCTACAGAGTCACAAATTTTCCATTCTCTCTCTCTCTCTCTCTTCAATATTTGTTTACTCCCCTTCATACACGAAAGGCCAAAAACACACACACATTGATCAGAGAAAGCGACATTGAAGAAAGAAGACATGATAGCCGCCAACTGGAGGGTAAACCAG
Source organism: Morus notabilis (assembly GCF_000414095.1). NCBI lineage: Eukaryota > Viridiplantae > Streptophyta > Magnoliopsida > Rosales > Moraceae > Morus > Morus notabilis. The sequence goes on along the minus strand of NW_010364361.1, from coordinate 814,505 downwards.
TACTAATACTACTAATATATACTTCTACTACTACTACTACGACTAATACTAATACTAATACTGATACTAATACTAATACTTATACTAATATTAATACTGTTCATGGTGGTCCATTGGAGGCATTGGTGGGGTGTGGTCCTAGAGCTATACAAACATAATGTACATGTATGACTTATCGTCCACCTACAGCTCAATTGTTGCACCAATTTGTTGCCTGTTACACTCGCTTGCTTTTGTTTTCCTCATTTCATTTTACTGCAATTGATTTTGAGAAACAAAAAAAGTTTTCGTTTACCGAGCATTATAATCATTTTACTTCAAGTACGATCACCTAATTATTATACATATATTTTTATATGATATTGGTTTTAATTTTGGTGTGTATGTGTGTGCTCTATTTGTTGTACCCTAAATAGTCCGTGTTCAGATATACGTATATATATATATATAGGGTTGCAAAATTAATACTAGTACTATAGTCAATGACAAAACACGGTTGTCACTTTTTAAGATAGAATTAGAAGCGAATGTTTAATGATATGCATGCGCTTAATTAAGTGATTATCACAAGATTATTCTAGGATCTATTAATTATGTTGTGCAGTATTGTAAATAGTACTATTTGGGCACATTATACATAGATCGATTGGTCTTTTGCACTTGTCAATTGGGTCAACCTTTATGATGAGAGGGGTTGTTTTTAAGGTTAAGAGAGTAGCTAGCTAGCATTGAGAATGAGAGATAAGCGATTTCTCTGATAATCTTATTGTTGCTCATCGTAAATACTGACTTACTAAAGTGATTAAAAATAGGCGCAAGTCTTGATAAATAATCTTGTGTGTTCTTGTTTATTTGATTTTCTTCTGCTATTTTAATGCTCTCCGTAAGAAAGAATTAATTATGGTGTCTAATTCTTAACAAAATCAACAACAACATCCAAAATGACTTTCATTTTTCAAACTTTTACGACCACATATATGAAAGTCACACAATTCCAATATCATGCGTTAATCTATAAACCGACGCCTCGATTCCCATTAGTGCTATGTACTGATCAAGCTTGCACGCCTCATAGTGGAAAAGACGGGGTAGGGACAGGGAGTGGGTTTTTTGTTGTGTTGTAGAGAGAGAGAGAGAGAGAGAGAGAGAGAGAGAGAGAGAGAGAGAGAGAGAGAGAGAGAGAGAGAGAGAGAGAGAGAGAGAG
>NW_010364361.1:794023-813280 GCF_000414095.1 Morus notabilis | reverse complement strand
AACAAGGGAGAGCTTCAGCTTGAGAAAAAAAAAAAAAGCTTCAAAGACAGCAGATACTTCCATAACCAGTACTGTTAGATTTGGAAAGAAAATTCCATACGTAGTGATCAGTAGTGTCTGTGTTTTGACATCACTCTTTTCTAGCAAATGTACTGTAGACTCAAAAATATATTATAAGATCAACAAATAATATATATATATATATATATTATATAAATGATGAGTAGTGACCTCGGCCCCAACCGAAAATGACCCTATACATGTATTACCGAAACCCTAACAAAAACACCAAACATAGAGTGGGGAGAAGAAGATAAAAGAGAACCCATGACTAAGTACCAATAAGCTTAAAGAGGTATGGAAACCCATTTAAAGCTATACAATGTAGATTTTCAATGCACTTACTTCACATTTTTAGTTCATTTGGCATTGCTAGCTAGCTGGTTATTATAACTACACCAAGAGGCTTTTTTTTTTTTCTTCTTTTTTTTTTCAAAGATAAAAATAAGGGGAAGTTAAAATATATAGCAGTCTGGCAAATAGGGGACTTAACTAATTTTTATGGTTCCATTTGGTTCCTAGCTAGACATTAGTTTCAAACAAAAAATAAAAAAATAATAAAGAAGAGAGGTTTTTTTTTTTTTTTTTTTCTTTCTCTTTCAATTATTAGAGAACAATTAGTTCCCGAGAAACTAGAACATCCTAACTAGATTAACACCCTATCAGTTGCGGAATCGTACGTCGCCAAACTTCTTCCTCAATGAGCAAATTAAAGAGTTTGAAGATGTTAGTGAAAGATTGACTAGCGTGTTATATGGTGCAAAATATCAACGGAATTTTTCATTATATATATGTATATATATGTGTGTGTATTTTAGCACGCGAATTGAAAGTTTCTATTTTGTATTTAGTATCATCTTAGGTACAAAGGGAGAGAAGTGTAAAATCCTAATTCTTTCCTGAAATATGGAAACAAAACCCAGGAAACGGGCAGGGTGAACAACAAGTAAAAGCAAATACATTGACTTAACAAAACAATTAAGAGCAGCTTAGTCGTCCTTCCCTAATTATCTAATTAAATTAATTAATTACTCCTCAAACTTATTAGATAGATTTGGACAACGATCAATCGTGTGCTACAGCTATTTCATCATGATCAGCTCCTGCCATTTGCTCTTTGAAAATGCAAAATCAACCTCAATCCAGCTAAAAACCAGGGTAATGACTACCAAAAAAAAGGAAACAATAATAGCTTTTGAAATAGTCTTTATCAAGTACTATTTCAGCATTAATTAATTATTAATATTTTATAATTGTGGTCTTAAACCAAAAAAAAAAAAAAAAAAAACCCATAAATGTCTTGACCCAACTGCGTAATCAAGAGGGTTACATGCATGGAATGCAGCAGTTATTGGATTCTCTTAATTAATTTACTCCCAATTATATCATATTGTTATTGATCTCCAAAATAATATATACACGAGTTCTTGTTCCCTGGTCGTTCGGAATATTTCCTAAACAGTACTAATTAATTTAATCTAAACATAAATAAAAATAATAAATTAAATTATTAAATCATCTCCGATCTCTTGTAGATTCTCTTTTCTTTTTGGTAGCTTAGCTTATTAATTTCTTAGCAACGCGTCGCCAGATAGTACACTTGCAAATAGTAGCTTTAAATTTGACGTACACTAATATTCTTATAATTTATGTTTCGATCGGCCATATATTGGAGCTCATGAGATACTTATTTGAAAGTGCTCAAGTTCTCAACATATTAAATCTTTCCAGAGGTCCATGATTTGTTAAATAACCTTAATAGTTAAGGATATGTCACCATAAATCAAAGGTATATATGGACTTAGGGCCCATTGGAGATAGCTTGTGCTTGTATTTTTAAGTAGTAGAAAAAAATAAGTATAAGTTGGAGTTTTTTAATTAGTGTTTAGATAGTGTGAAAAATATTTTTATATCTAAGAATAGCTTTTGATAGGATATGGATAAGATATTTAAAAGCACTTATTGTTATAAAAACTAATGTAATAAAAGGATATTGATAGGATATTTAATTTGTTGTTCACAAATAAAATGTTAAAAATGTAAATAAAAAAGCTTTTCATAAACACTTTTTTCATAAGCACCAAGGAGATGACTTGTTCTAAAAGTACTTAAAAAAGCTAAAAACACTTTAAGGTTGTCCATCTAAACAAGTTCAAAAGCGGCTTTTACACTAAATAAGCTAAAAATAACTTTTTTAAGTCAATTCAAACGGTAATTTGTTATCCATTACATTGTTTTTTTGTTTTGAAACTTGGTCATTGGAGATTACATAGGATTTAGAATGCAAATGTCTGTTTTTGCGAATTTCCTCTTAAGAAAAATTTATATGCTTTCCTTAAAAAAAATGTTATTTTTCATTTTAGGATTTTTATGTCTCTAAATATTCAAAATAATTTTCAGAAGTTATTTGACAGTATTTTATTTAAGGATATTTATAGGATATTGTAACCAACATATCTTGATCACCAAAAAAAAAAAAGGTTAAATAAAAGTGTATATTGACTTGAGCATTTTTTTTTTTTTCCAATTCTACTTGAATTTTCTTTGTTTCTATTTTGGTATAATATATAATCTTCGGATATTCAGGCGCATATGCCTATATACTAGGATATTTTACGTTCAATCTCTCTCTCTCTCTCAGTCACACACAAATATTATAAGGTCTAGGGGATGCTGCACTTGCTCCTCATAATCTTCATCAGTTTAGAACCACCTAAAAGATAAAATGCTACTGTTAATACTTATTTTATGTTACGCAACAATTATCAATGACACAATTAGCTGTAGTATTAAATTTGAACCTACTCTACCATATGGGCAAACAGTCATTCCTTTTCTTTAAATAATTATGCACTTACATTAATTAAGATCTAACCCTTTCATGTTATTATACAGTAACATGAACAATTCTTTAAAGTAATTAAAGGTTGGAGTTCCAATAAGATTACCCTTGAGTCCAAATATGTATTAAAGTACTACACTCCAAATATGTATTACAAGAAGTTGTTTGAATCAATAATTATTTTATATTCTTTCGTAAATAGCTAGATTGACACAATTTAATGAAAGAGACATAAACTATTATTATTTTTTTGTTTGAATCAATTACTATTTTTTGTTCAGCAAGAAGTTAATTCTTATTATTAGTTTTAACGTAATTAGTTAATAAAAAAAAAAACTAAAACACATCTCATAAACGAGACGGCTTCTGGGAAGTCGCTTCAATTGGAAAGAAAAAAGAAAAACCCTTCTTATCATAGTAGTAACCGCACTTAATTAAAATTAGAGAAAACAAGGGAAATACCCCTCAAATAGGTACCTAATATATTTCTAACCCTAAAAAATTAACTCATTGACTTCTATCATTTTACAATTAAAATAGTGAAAATAGTAAAATTAAACATTTTTAAAATTCAAAAGTTACCATCAATGGTCCATTAGTAAATTACAAGACATACCGGCGTTATCCCGTAGCCGGTCGGCAGCTCGTGAGTCTCCGGTCGGCCGGCCATAACCTGACAAATTACACCGGCCACAAGCGGGTCTCCGGTCATAACCTGACATATTACGATCCATAACATGATAGATTACACAGGTCACCGGCAGGTCTCCGGCCATAACCTAACGGGTTATGATTAACCTGACAGATTACACCGGCCACCGGCGGGTCTCCGGCCATAACTTGACAGGTTATGATCTATAACTTGACAGATTACACCGGCCACCGGCGGGTCTCTGGGGGGCCACCGACCATAACTTGATAGGTTATGATCCATAACCTGACAGATTACACCGGCCACCGGTGGGTCTTTGGCCATAACCTGACAAGTTATGATCCATAACTTGACATATTACACCGGCCGCCGACCTCCGATCACTAACGTCAATCATAGTATGATTCATCAGGTTATGATCCATAATCTGTGGGTATTTTAATCTTTTCAATTTGTGATGAAAATATTTCATATAAATGAAAGGGGTGGAGTTTTTTAAAAGAGTAAAATTAGGAGGTTTAGTGATTATGGGGTAATACATGTAATTCTAAGCTTAATTTAAGGAAGCAACACGACAATTAAGCGCAGTGATCTAAGTTTGAACGGCTCGTCAACAAGCTGTGGTTTTGCAAATTTTAGAATGCAAAATATGCAAGTTGGGGTTTTGGTAATTATTTAAGGAGTAAGAGAGATGACTTATGGGTCTTATTTTTTCCTAATTCAAAGTCAAAAGAATCAAATACAATTATTTATTAATTAATTATATGTAATAATATGTGTCATGGCAAAGTGATTCCTTTGTTGATTAGTTCAATAAACACAAACGTCACTGTAATCAGGGGGTGATGACGAAAGACGCATCGGCTTCGTTTTAGAGGAGTCCTATTCATAGAAACTAATGATCAATTAGTATTTTTATTTTATTTTTTGTTTCTACTAATCTGATAATTAATTAAACTATTCGCTAGTAGATTAAAATATGTCACGTACTCTTTAAGATATATATACATAAATTTGTGTGTTCTCTACCAGTCATGCTATGCTGTCCCATTTGCTTAGAGTGTGGTCCTATATTGCATTAACTCCAAGCTGTCAGGAGATAAACCCAACCACAAGACAGACATGTTATCAAATAGTAAGACCACATTTGATTTTGAGAAATCTATCTCTTTCTCTCTCTTGATTTCATTTTTCTATATGTTATTCAAAAGAATTATTTAAAAATTAAAAAAAAAAAAAAGAAACCCCACATTTTCTTAATTCTCAAATTAAGTCCAAAAGGACATTAGCTCGGAGAAGGAGGAGGGGAAGAAAAAGAAAAAATCTGAAAATTAGGAAAGGGATCATATCTCAACCTAGCTTGAAACGAAATATATGTATAATTAACCAATTAATTAAGATATAACTTGCAGTACTTAGTCCTAGTTCTCCTGTTTCTCGTCTTATCCCTTCATTTTATTCGATTATTAAAAAAAATTAAAAGAAAATTAAGTTTTTGGAATTAAGTCAAATAAAGAAATAGGAAAGTGTTTGGTAAACATGCTTGGATGATGTATCTCATTACTATCTCTTAAATTTTAACAATATTATAAACAAAACTACCATAATATTTACATGCTCCTATGCGCATATTATATCTAGAGTACAGCTAGAAATATATTTACACACATATTACATATATACAGTGCAACATACATATACACGTACATTTACATCAGAAAACAACGTTATACATCCAAACGTACTGATACTAGCTATCAGTTTTCAGGTAACATTTTTTTTTGTTTTTTTTTTAAAGAACAAAAAATATTAAATTTCAGTATTAAACATTTTCCCGGCCCCTTTACACACAGAATATTATTGTCACCAAATTACAAGCCTATGTTTTATATCCATCAAAATTTTTACACAGTAAATAGCACGTACGTTCGGTGGAGATATATTCACTAGCTATAATGTATACACGAACAACCATCAATTTGTGGCACATCAGAGCAAAATAATAATAATAATAAATTTGTGGCGCAAAATTAAGTAGTACTGATGGTATATATTGATTATTTACGCATATTAGGTTCCATGACACACAAATATACTCTATACATAAATAAACACATAAATATATCTGAGACTGGTAACTATTGATATCCCTTAGCTACTTCATAAATATTCCTCCCAGAGAGTCAAAATTAAGAACAGCAGAAGATAAATATGAGAATTTTCAGGCCCCTGAAAAACTGTCAAGGAAATAGCTGGAGGATAGAGACTTGAAAACGAAATTCCCCAAAACCTCCCCAAACATTCTAATCGTGAAATATTAAGGCATCTCCATATTGATCTATTGAGCTCGAGTAGATGAACTTCATCAATCTATATATATATATATATGTATGTATGTATGTATGTATGTATGTATATATATATATATCCTCGTCGACTCTGCAAAATGCTCATTCAATAACCAGACTGTCTAATTGAGACAAGACATATATTTTGTATATTTACTTCTGCAGATATATATATATATATATATATATATATAATAGTCAATTCTTGTGTGCACAATCATTGGTTATATGCGGTAGGGATGATCAATTAATAAACTTTTATATCCAAACCTAATTGGAAGCCATTGCTATATTGTCTCGTACTTGCCTATTGACTATAGCTAATGCGTCCAGGTGTCTCTATGTTTTCATATGTGTGTGTGTGTGTGTCATTCATATATACATACACGCACATATATAGCTAATTGTAACTTATATATATATTTGCCATATTTTGTGTGTATATATAAATGAATATGATTTATCAGGGATAGATGAACCAGCCGGCCGTTATAATGTATATTCTTTAGGGGAGGTACGTAATTATGTTTTGGCTACAGTATTGATTAGGGTTTGATTATCTGAACTAATTGCCCTTCTCATAGGATCCATGTAATATTGATTCTTTCGTACTTTTCTTTTCTGTGATGTCTTGGAATTCTAGCCAAATATTGCATATCAGGCTATCAGCTGAGTTTAATATCAGTACTAGCCAAGTCCAGGCAGAAATATTAGGATGGAAATTAATTCTAGAGATCGGGCTATATTTTTGTTTACTTTGGATACCCTAGAGAAAGCTATGAAGAGTACAATTATCAAGATTTTTTTTAAAGAAAATTGGTCGACTCAGTGATATCAACGATTGTATTTCGCTATCTAATATTGTATCAAATATTGTTTCAGTTGGCTAAGTTTTTTAAGTCACACTATAGATATTCAAATATATTTAAATTCGGTACTTTAAGAATTATGGAGAGGATTTATATGAGAATAAAAAAAAGATGGATTCAAATCACTTGTCTAATTTTAGGTGATGTTTGATAGATAAATTCGTTCCCTGATTTGAATCATGGTTTGTGGTTCACTACAGTATTTTCTCTCACAAAAAATACACGTAAATCGAAAATAATTCTAATCACATGGTTCTAATCCATGAACCAAACGCACCCTTAGTGTCCAAAATGATGTCAAACAAACCACTTCATGCCAATTGAAATAAGAAAAAAGGAGGACATTCAAATCCAATTTTCGGTGTTTCAAATAATATGTGATCACTGGTTATATTTTTCCATATCATTTAATACTCAAACATTAGACACATAAAAGTCAGTTAAAAAGCATTTTAAATTTTCTAAATAATTTGTCATGATATGAAGAAAGAGTTAAAAAAACATTTAAAATTTTCTAAATGACGTGTTATATTGATATGATTGGTTAGCATCATTTTGTGCACTGAAATTGGACATTGTATACGTTATTTATATATTTTGCAAGGGCTGAAAGATGAGAGGGGAAGGAATTTGCAATAAAACGGCTTAGCTTAATATCTCTAAGCAGATATGCATTTAGTTAAATGAAAAGTTAGAACTCATTATATAAAGGCTTTCAAATGTAGAAAGTGGTTAAAAAGGACGAATCTTTAAGGGAAAATAATTATTTAAGTTTGGTTAGTTGATTTTGGATGGAAAGAATAGGGCAGTAGATCTTTATTCCACGACAAGAATGCAACATACATATATACTACAAATAAGTGGGTCTTTTGTGACTAAATGCTCATATAGTGGTAGTTAGACTTTGCTATGTAAACATAATGATTCCCCATATACTCAGTTTTGTTTGCACCAAAAAAATGGTCCATACCCTTATAAATGAAAGCAAGCTCGTTTAAACCTACTTCCAGTAGTACCACACACACACACAATATATATATATATATATATATATATATGTACCCTAACTAAAACACGCAATTAATTTTACCTCCAAAAGCACTTTAACTTTGTCTGATGAAATAATACACACACACACACACACACACACATATATATATATATATTATATTCATCATGAATTGAAAGGAATATCAGAAATGGTAATTTCTGACAAATATCATATAGCCAGAAGTGCAATATATTTATTCCACAAGTTAAGTGGAGAAAATGAGACGACTATTTGTAATTACCATCATGTTCTAACTATACATAGCCAGATTACATATTATTAAGGTTTCTATTCAAGTGGTAATCTTGAAGATATTCTAATCTCTATTAAGGGCAGTTTTGTTGACTATTTGAGTACTTAATTACTGATTTTAGCCCTTCAGTATCTCTAAGCAATATTCTATTAAGGACAGATATCAAAGATTAACCTTTGTAGTGTTATGAAAGCCTACTATATATATAGCTAATGAGGAAACAAATTATATAATATACCCAGGCGATGGATTTACTGATATAAATGGTGTCTTTTTCTAATTCCTTCATTAAAAATCTATTACTCATCCATTCACTTCTACCTAACAATGGGAAGAACACAATTATTTTATATCTTTTTTAAAAAATAAAAATAAAAACAACGTTTTTGTATTGATTGTCTTAGCTAGGTTGGTCTCTCGAAGAGGAATAAAACAAAAGGATTATGATCCGTGTGGAAGATGGGCAATGACGGGTGAAATATAAAATGACCGAATGTGGAAGCAAAGGAACAGTGAAATTATAATTATTACTCATCACCCATCTCAGGAAGATATATATATATATATATGTATATATACATATACTAATATATGTGTATACATATATTTGTCCGTAAAAAAAATATTAAAGAGGAAAAGCTAAGTCAAAAGCCTGAAAAAAACAAAGAAAATAACAACTCACAGGCTACTTACAACCATAAATTAATTCGTCATGTAAAAAATTTAGCTCTTGTGTTCCATTAAAGAGATACATCAAAAATAGAAGAAAACGAAACGTATAATCTTGATAAATACTCTTTAAAAATGTATCAGTCGGGATTTTTACTCTTTATTATTAATTTATAACATTTTTAGTCAAATAATTATACTTACAAAATAATATTTATCAAAAATAAAAAATAAAAATCTAGACTCATACACTCTTAAAAGTAAATTCTCCAATTTTCTCAAACTAAATTCCAAAGCATAATTGCAAGGCCAGGGAAAGTATATATATAAATGGTCCACCAATCCTAGTTGCTTAATTCAATTATATATATATATATAGCTCGTGCTCTCCAAAACAGCTGGCTTTTTGAGCCTTATCGCGAGACCTATATTAAAAGACAACAATAACAAAAACAAATTAAAAAATCAAACAAATTAGACATAAGAACAAAAGAAATTTGAGGATTGAAAAAAAAAAACACCAACAAAAAAGAAAAAAAAAAAAAGACCACCAAGGATGATGATAGGGACAAGCTCACATGAGCCCAACCAAATAATACATGGGTCCCTACGTATAATCTCTCCTTTTCTTTTATATCTCTCTGATAGAAAGAATTTATATCCATGATGAAGAAAATAAAAGAGAAAAGAAAAAGAAAAAGAAAAGAAAAAGGAATCGCCTAACTTAGAGAGGAGCTTCCAGTGAGGCAGTACCAAACAGCTGTTATTGTAAAACTAAACATGTATTATACAAACATAATATATATAGTTATAGTTATATATACATGTACAAGCACTCGTAAATCTCTCTCTTTCTCTCTCTAAAAACTCATAAAAAAACCCACACAAGGTCAACAAACTTATGAGGATCAACAACTGTGAAGAGCAAAGCAAAGCAAAAGAGAAAGTCTTTTGAAACGTCCATGAGTTATTGCAAAGTGGTTTATTCGTGTCTCATGACTAACACTTCTACTACAACTTCTACTCCTTCTTGGTCAAACAAGAATGCACCGTCCTAATTATCCATTCTCTTGAAACCAACCTTCCATTTTTTTTCTTTTTTTCTGGGTCAAGAATTCTCACTACTCAAAAATCTGTAACTCTAGAAAAAGAAAAATTGTATCCAAAAAAGGGAAAAAATCCAAAACCCACTTGAATTCTTCTCCTTATTAGTTGAAAAATCTCCAATCTATAGATCTGATTGGTTAGATAGAGATCTTGATGGATTTTGGGTCTTCAAGAGATGGGGTTTTCTCAGAAGACATTGAGCATATAAACAACAACAACAATATTAAAAACAGGATAAACATTCATCCTTTCTCTTACTCCAATTCTTCGCTGTCGACGCTGAGCGGCAGTACCACCACCGGTCCCGGCCCCGACACAAAGCTCGAGCTCATGAACTCGTCGTCTCCGCAAAACGACGACGCATCGGCGGCTGCGACGGCGACGGCGGAGGAGAATTATCAGAGCATAGAGAGGGAGCACATGTTCGACAAGGTCGTGACGCCGAGCGACGTCGGGAAGCTGAACCGGCTGGTGATTCCGAAGCAGCACGCCGAGAAGTACTTCCCGTTGGACTCGTCGACGAACGAGAAGGGCCTTCTGCTCAACTTCGAGGACCGGAACGGCAAGCCGTGGCGGTTCCGGTACTCGTACTGGAATAGTAGCCAGAGTTATGTGATGACAAAGGGTTGGAGCAGGTTTGTCAAGGAGAAAAAGCTCGACGCCGGCGACGTTGTGTCGTTCCAGCGCGGTGTCGGTGAGCTCGGCAAGGACCGGCTTTTTATAGACTGGCGGCGCCGCCCTGACGCGCCTGAGAACCACCACCACCACCTTGGAGGCATGGCGTCGCTCCACCACCATCTCCCCGCGGCGGCGGCTTTTTCCTTCCCGTCCGTGCCGTGGAGCCACTCGCTAATGCGGCCGCCTCCGCCATTTCAGTCGCCGAGGGACGTCAGCAGCGGCGGCGGTGCGGGACAGCTGCAGTTCTCGCCTGGGATGGTGAATTACGGCGCGATTAGTCTTCACCACCACCATCATCCCTATCGGAATAGCTACGGCGGCGGCGGCGGTAATTCTTACGGTTTCGGAGGGCGCGTTCCCTCGGTGTGCTCGGCGGGGCCCGTTTTTTACCTCAGGTCATCGGCCGCACCGCAGGAGGAGCAGCAGGCTGCCGGGGTGGTGGTGCAACGGGGCGGCGGGGGAGGAGGTGTCGAGCAGATGGTGTTCGATTCGGTGCCGGTGGTGCACGCAAAGGCGGCAGCGGCGGGGAAGAGACTGCGGTTATTCGGAGTGAATGTGGAGTGTCCGGCGGAATCCGAATCCGAAGAATCATCAACATATGATACTCATCATCATACAATGGCGGTATCTCCTCATCATCTTCACCTTTCTTCTACTTCTTCTTCTCCTTCTCCTAATTCACAATCTCCTCTCGGCCAGTTGAGGCTCTACAATGGCACGCCGATCCCCGGGATTTCGACCGTCGATTATCTCAACAAAGGGAAGGCTTCCATGACCTCCAATTTTGACATCTGATACAAAGACCAAGAAGAAGAAGAAGATGACGAAGGCGAAGAAGATTCAGTACTACTACAACATTATTGCAAATCATGATATGTGGAGAAGAGTACTTAAGAAAAAGGGAGAAAAAATGGAAGTTAATTTAGCTTGACGACTCACACAGCTTCAAAAATGACTCCAAACTTTGGCTTCATTTTGGTACTACTTTTTCTTGATGCAAACGACTAGCTTTTTTTTTTTTTTTTTTTTTTTTTTTTTTTTTTTTTTTACCAAAACATCCAATGTGGGAAATGGCTCGTAATAACGGAATTGGGAAAGTGAGATTATTTTCAGTTATGGGTACACAGAAAGAATTGGGGTAGTACTACAAAGGTTTGGAGAATTGGGCCGTTTTTCTTCTTTTTTGGGGGGTGAGGGACGGGTGGAGAGAATTAGCCAAAGAGAAACGCATGTCTTCTTTATTATTATTAGTTTAATTTTAACTCTTGTGTACAAATAATTTTATAGTACAATTTCATGATATATAGAGATCATAGAGGAATTAAGTATATTCCATCGATGAAGACATAGATTATATATTTTATATATTAAATTCCTCATTTCCCCCCAAGATCATGATCATTTCTTGTAATCTCTCTTTCTTTTATTTTTTTTCCCTTAATAGATGGGTTTGGTTAGATATTCTCCTATATATATAAAAATAAATTATTGGGTTCCCAATGATAAATGTTCCAACAACAAAAACATGATCTTTTCACATACATTCTCTTTGGCTAACGATACATGGACTGACTCTTTTTATTTTCTATCTCCCTCTCTCTCTCTCTCTCTCTCTCTCTCTCTCTCTCTCTCTATATATATATATATATATATATGTATATATGTATATATATACTTATATCTCCAATGTTGTTTTGAGTAAATGGGAGCAAGGTAGCTTTTACAATGATCTGTTAATCCTGACTGGTCTCAGCGACCGAGTACACAGTAGTGGTAGTAGTAGCTACCTGAGATAATAATAATGTTTTATTTTGCAGTTTTGTATTTTTCCAGCTTTATTAGGTTGTTGTTCTTGTCGCTGCTTCCTTCGGCACACCCCCGCAGGTTTTGCAGACAAAAGTTGCAGACCGTAAAAAGGTATGTTACATTTATCTTAAATCTTATCCCCCTATTTCTACACAATACATATATATTTATATATATATAAACTCTCACCAGCTTATTTATTCTTTTGCTATCTAGTTATTATATATAGCCACTTTTCTTCCTTCTTCGTAGTTTATTACCATTAATGTGATTATTACACTCGTATGAGATTAAAGTTTCTTATAATTAAACCACAATATTATTTAGACCATAAGCTTCAAGCAGCCTTCTTTGTACTAATGTTGTAGGGTGACATGAGAAAGTACAAGATATTTAAGAAATGATCACATTTGTGAGTTCAATGTAATATGGATTATAACTATCGGCCATTTAATACCATAAGATAAAAAATAGTAATAAACAAAAGAAGCAAGTTTGACCATCCTTTCTATTAAACACTTACAAATTAAATTGTTGGGTTTTCATACAAACTAATTGAAATACAGATTCTTTTATCAAATATAAATGAAAGAAGAAGGTAGATAACTATATATACACAAGTTATATCTTATACTATTTATATCCTTCTGAGAGTTAATTGTATTGATTAAATATTCCAGCTGATTGGAGTAAAATATGACATCCTAAAATCCAACCTTCCACCAACTTTGAAAAATTGGAATTTGGAAATCCTTGTCACTCAATATGTATGTTTGATCAGAGCTATGGATTAATGAATAATGCACGAACCGATGTTGCTAGCTTGAATTTCCTTAATAAGTGTCGTATTCTTTCTCACATATGAAAAAGAAAAGAAAAGTAATTAGAACTATAGTGTTCTTTTCTTTGGCTAGTATGAAATTTCCATGGTGCTCTTTCTTTATCAACTTGGTAGGGTTTAGCTAAGCATTTATATATCCTTAATTATTCCGAAAAACCTCACTCCTCTTTCAGGTTTAGCTAAGCATTTACTTGTTCCTTGTTTGAGCAATCATCTCGAATTTTCAAAATGAGTTCGCTTTTTTTGTTTCATATATTCATATAGATAGAATTTTAGAATTTAATGGCCTATATATGCCTTTAATTAATTGTCTATCTTCAATGGCATATGTTTGTCTCAATATTTATTTTTTAGGAACTGGTTATATTCCTATAGTTGGCTAATTAATGGTTACTAGTAGGATATGAAGATAATTGAAGCAGCGTAACTGGAATATTTTGTTTGTATATATTAGCCATGCCATGCATTTAGTTTCAAGCTTTATAGCTCATTTCATTCATGATCAAACCACTCTAAGCTTGGATATATACTGTTGGACTATTAATCTAGTCTTCGTGAAATTTCGTCTAGGGTAATGCAATAAACACAAGCACAAAAATAAACATGCATATCTTATTAAGGGCCAATTAATTATTACGGTTATGCTGTTAAAATACTATACTATTAATCAAAAGTTATTGTGACCTAACTAGATAGTCCTTTTCTTTTTTTTTTTTTTTGCGCTAAGAAGTAGATAGTCGTTTGATAAACCTTTTTGTGTGAAATATATAATGACTAAAATAGACATATTTGATTTTCATTTCGTGTAATAAAAGTATTTAATTTAGTACACATATTTATAGTTTAATCTTTATTTCTAATATCAAGGTAAACGTTTGTAATTTGTTTATATAAAAATTCAAAGAAAAATGTAATTTTAGTTTTACTATCTCAAGTATATTTAAAAAAAAAAAAACAAAGTACATCATACTAATCAGTTACATATTTATGTAACATATCCAATAGTTATTGAAAATTTTTGAGTAAAATTTGTTATAAAATATTTAATAAAAAAACTAAAAATAAGTTTTCAATTTTCAAGTAAACATTTAAAAAAAGTTATCTTTTTTATTTATTATTTAACTGCATAAAATGGATTTACAATGATAGTTTATTATAACAATAACCTAGTAAATAAAAAAACAACAAAAGCACTATTAACATGATATTAAGTAGGATTAAGGCCCTTATATATATATATATATAGAGAGAGAGAGAGAGAGAGAGAGAGAGAGATTATTTAAGATACATAACAAATAGTTGCTGTGGAATTTTACGCTTTTAAAAAAATTGCCTTAAATATAAAGCTGTGATTGATCAAGAAAGAAGGTTGAGTATTCAATAATATTGATGATAACTAATGTTACAGCGTGTTGCCCTACATGGCCGTGTATAGTATAAAACTGAACCAGAATTTTGATGAGAACATTATTCTTATTGAATCTTCTTTGCCTTTTAGCAATATAGATAATTTTCAAACTGCCGTATTAATTGAGCATGCAAAACTATGGATTCGACATGCTTATACCTAATTTTTTTCAGACTAAAGATTCTCGTTTACTACACACATATAGTTATAAAGAGAGAGTCATTAATTAATTGGCAAAATCCAATATTTATTATGGTTGGAACTGAAACTGACTATTCAGGAGAAAAAAGCAGATTGGCAATACCATTTTAGTGAAACAGTACTACTCTTTTTGCCTTTTGGTGATGACATTACCAATTGGTACTTGTCAATTTAGGCAAACAATTATCTTTGGTATGTAATCTGTTTTGAACTTCCTCTAATGGTATATAATCTCCCCATATTTATACCTAACCAGTTTCTCTATCTATATATATATATATATATATACTGCTGCCCCATTGTTCTTGTTAAAGAATTACTCAGTTAATAGCTCTGATTACGATTAGGTGCATCTAATTAATTTACATGAGTCTAAATTACTTGAATGGAATTTTATATGGAAGCTAGTAATGAGCAGGTTATAAGGTCGATACTTTTTAATAAAAATTAATTAGTACTTTCAGCTGTAAAACACACACACATTTATCTTAAGAGTAATGTTAGGGACATCAACTCCAATATTAATTTTTGTGTACTAACTGATGTGACATGTGAGTTGTCATGTTTTTAATTATTAATTGATCACGTGTCAATATTTTAAATACCGGCCAATATAAAAATAACAACTCATATATATGTCACATCAATTTGTACACAAAAATTGAGATCAGAGTTAGTGTTCTTAGCATTATTAATTCTAATGGTTAATTTCGAATGATGATGGAAGTGCTTATACTGTTGGAGTTTAAATTGCGAGACACTTCCCTGAGGTATTTGTTTCGAGTTCAAAATATAGTTTAACTTCCCTTTCTTCTTCCCTTGTTAACTTTCTAGTTTAAGAAAGATTCCTAAAGTATACTTTAAATGGGAAAACAAAAATTCGCTTCACTCTAAGCTAGCTACCTAGTGATCGCGTGTTCTAATGATATATAGTCATCTAGATACCACATAGTAAATTTTTTTCCTGTATTTATTAATTAGTTTATTAAAGAAAATTACAATTTTGGTACTTTTAATTATGATTTCGTGAATTATGATTATTTTTCTCGAGGAGTAGTGCATAAGGTGGATCACTAGGTACCCCCCTTATTCCTAAATTATTCTGTTAAATTCCTTCTTTAAAAAAAAAAAAAAAATCGCTTCAATCTTTTTGCGCTGCGTGTGCGTGTGTGTAAATTCAAGCACCTCCAGAAAATAATACTTATTATCAAGTGTAAAAACCATCATGATAAAAGCATGAAAGAGGCCTTTCAAATCAATAAAAAAATTATCCCAATATATATATATATATATATATATATATAAACAATTGAAATAAGTAGCAGCAATATTCCATTATGAGGCTCTTACACCCATGTAAATATAAAGAAAGAACGATCCAAACTTGTACTTTAGAGGTTCAATAATTAAGGCAAGCTGTGCTGACTGTAACTAGCTAGTTGGCTGATATTTTTTTTTCCTTTTTTCTTTTGTTTTTTTTTTTCTTTTGGTGAACAATTACTTGACATTGCAATCTGTAGCTTCTATGAGCTAATATTTTGAATTTACTTTTAACTATAATTTTTTTATTCAATGCACTACCCTTTAGAATGCATGTGCCACACAAGTTCGTTAGCCGCAAATTTAAATCTCTATCACTACAATTATAACATTTAATAATGGACTGATAATCACGTACGATTACATAATTTTTTTCACTTGTAATAAATTATAATTATACAAATAATTAACGTTGTTAAATTTCACCGTTTTACATAATCAATAGTAATCATATACGTAACAAGGCTTCACCAACTTTAGACTCAGCGGCTTGTTTCATGTGGATTCTAGTGCATTAAAGCAGAACCACACATATTAAGAAAAAAATAATGTTATTCCCTACTAGGTTTAAACCATAATATTGAGTTTTGATGCTTAATCAATATTTTAATGCTGTCAATGTTGCTAATTTTGGCAAACCGGGGTCAAATTAATTTTACTATATAGGACGAGTAAAAGTTGTCCAGGTACATAACAGTTGATTAATACTAATGAATTATTATGATGTATATGCATATAGCACTAGCTATTGAGTAATTTCAAGATTTCTTCTGCAAATTTGGTGGAGTATATAGAGTAGATCTTTCAAATAAAAAACTTCAACCAGTTTACATTTTTAGAATTTGTTAACCTTTCCGCCTTTTTTATTTTGTATTTTCCTTTGGGTTATGCTATTTCACTCTAATTTATTTTTTTTACATTTTTCTTTTCTATTTAATAAATTGAGTAGGGCTTAGTGTTAGTTATAAGCTTTAGTGAGTGTTAACCTTGTTGGATATGCTAAAATTCCCTAATACATATTAATAATTCCTTCTCTTTCTTTAAAGCATATAGCACTATTAAATTAATTGGCGTCTTTTATGCATGCAGTACATACATAAGTTTTTCTTCTTAATAAAAGTATGAGAAGGGGGCGACCAACTATAACAACAATTCTAAAAACGGGAGAGATTGGGGATAACAAATGGGATTCTAGTGGGAAATGACCATCTTAAAGCTCGAGGGGCACTCATGAAAATAATCCTAAAAATAATATGTCTCATGATTATTATGGTGAGACGTCTCGAGCATTTGGTTAGTAGATTCGTATCATGATTTGAATTATAGTTCGTAGTGAGACGTCTCAAGCATTTGGTTAGTAGATTCGTATCATGATTTGAATTATAGTTCGTGGTTTGCTACAGTATTTTTTTTCATAAAAAATATACGTAGATCGAGAATAATTCTGAATCATAGTTCTGAATTAATGATCCACAAATCTCTTTATCTGAACCGTTGACACCTAGGTCCTTTTCACGGTGTGCTTATGTAGATATGGATGTGTGGATGTGTATATAATAATGGAGTCATGGCGTTTTTAGGTATGCAATAAATTGGGCCCCTACAGCGGCATACCTGTGGCATCTAGATGATCTAGACGTAGCAAGGGCGGGCAGCGATATATTGTGTAGTGTACAGCCCCGTCAGTAATTCAGTAGTACTGCTGCTGATCTCTCCCTATATATATACACACATATATGTATATGTATATATAGGGCTGCGTATGGACTCTACTGAATCAGGTATAGCAGACAAGACAAGCGTAACGAGATAATTAACGTTGGCCAAATCACTCCAACATGTACACACACACATACACAAACATATATCTATATATATATATATATATATATCTACTGCATAATTGTATATGAACAGTTATATGATCAGATCACTTACAACAAAAAAACAACTGCGCTGATCATCTGATGACTTTTCCTTAATTTCACTTCTTTCTTTATCAGGCCTTTAATTCCCAACTTGATATCTAGCTGCTCTAACAAACGTACGTTTTGTCATTTTACATATTTTTATGTTTCTGTTCAAGTATTAATATCTAATTGCAGATGTTAATAGGGTTTTCAAATTTCAGTAATTTTTTGTTATGTAGTCGAAGTACTAGTGTAACTACTTTCAGGTCATAGATGGAAGTGCCAATTCACATATAGATACGTATACTACATGTATATATATATATATGTTATATCCGGTCTAATTAATTTGCGTTAATTGATTTGTTAACCCTTTTTCAAACATCTTTACACAAAAAGTTAGGTGGCTACATATGTAAAATAAGAGGTCAAACATCCGAATAGAAGAAACAAATAATAATCTGGAATAGACGACTAAGTACTGTCGTTTTGGAATATGGGATATATCAATATACGTACCTATATACAGTCACATGGAAAAGTAAAAAAAATAAATAAAAAGCATAGTTCTATATATATAGCACATATTATGTAAAAAAAAATGGAGAGAGAGAATCTTTTACATAGAGGCTATATAGCTTTTTCTGTCTTGTGGTAAGTGAGCAATGAAACTTTTTGTGGTGTATATTGTACGGTACAATCAAACTCTTAGCTGAATTTATATGGAAGGAAACAGTATCCACAGAAAAATTGTCAAATTCTGTTGCATGCAAGTACGATATTGCACACTGCTAACAGCTGGTAACCGAGCTAGTTAACAAATGATGATGATTGACGGAGAAACAAGTGACACCCAAACAAGATTCCTTCACAACCCTGAACTTATATCTATATATTTGTATATATATGTATATATATAGAGAGAGAGAGAGATAGAGAGAGATAGTGAAAAAAAGTCCCCACTCTACAATTGAGAGATCAGAAGAAGTAGGTTTTAGGGGTTAATAGGCGTAATGAATGATGACAATAAAGAAGCAAATAAAAGAGAGAAGTAGTTTTCGTCGTTTTAAATTTTCTCTCTCTATCTCTCTCTCTCTCTCTCTCTCTCTTAGAAACAATTGCCAAACTCTCAGGACGCGTGCAATCTACTCCCACTCCTTAAGACTTTGCATGGACCACGTTGATATTTCTTTCTTTCTTTCTAGTCTTAATATGCCACCACATTCCCGTGATACTCTCTCT
>NW_010364361.1:756536-793992 GCF_000414095.1 Morus notabilis | reverse complement strand
CTTTCCCTGTTCACAGAGAGAGAGAGAGAGAAAGAGAGAGAGAGAGAGATTATCCATCTTAGTTCTTTTGGCTCTACTCTGAAAGACCTTTTTTTCTCACAGTGAAAATTATTGTATATCAGAGAAGAATTTAAAGTTCAAACTATATATATGAGAGAGGGAGAGAGAGAGAATTTATCAATATTATCATGCTTTTCCTTTCTTTTCCAATTACTCCGTTATCCCACTCAATTACGTACATTCCCACGTTCCAAAAGTTTAAACATTAAAAAAAAAAAATTAAAGTTTTAGTTCTGATCGTGATCAGTCAGAAAAAGAAAAATAAACAGAATGAACGGCTGTGATGAACTGGGTTTTTTTTTTCTTCCTTTGTCCTTTTGGCTTCAGTAGTAATATATACTCATGCAGAAAGAAAGCAAGATGAAGAAGAAGAAGAGTACTGAAGCAGATAAAAAGATAGAAACAAAAGTAAGGAAAAGAAAAAATTAGTGGGGGTCCAGTAATATGTATATATATGGATACCTATATAGAGATATTTATAGGGATCTGATATGTGTATATATATATATATATGTGCACATATATACTGTGTGACAGAGCATTTAACAACGACAGTGCAAAAGGGGCAGCGGATCCCATAAAACAACCGCAATAATAGTGTAAAAATTTGGAATTGGGGGGTCCGGAGGCGATATGAAAGTAACTACTCATGAGGCTGCAGCATATACTCTTTAGCAGTTTTAGCTCCACAACAGCCGTAAAGTCTGTGTTTGTTGTTAAAATGCATAATTCAAAATATTCAATGCATATCATGATATATATGTATGTGTCAAAACAAGACAGGCCGGCCTACAATTTACTACAAAACAAACGGTATTAGAGAGAGAGAGAGAGAGAGAGAAATTAAGACAGCGGTGGGGGACTGACTGCAAAAAAAAATTTCTGACCCACCTGGATGGGATTGGATAGGATGGGATGCGATTTGAGATTTGAGATCATGAGATGGGAGATTTTTCATATTTGGGAAACTCTTTATTCCTGAAAAAATGCTATATCTTATGACTGACTTTTCAACTAGTTAAAACTTACTATATATATGACGCGTGTGTGTGTGTAATAATCATATTTAAAAAGTTAATCATTTATTCCAATATTTGAATGGCTATACATATGATCTTCACATGAGTTATATAGGCGGTTCATCAAGCATATAAATTATAGAGGTCAAATCTTTTGTCAAATTTTTATATCTTATCTCTAACATTGAATCATTATTGTACTAATTCATATATATATATATATATACCACAACATCTAAAATCTTAAATTGCTCAACTGGCAATGTTATCACCTAATTTGTCATACTTTCACTTTTGAGACGATACATTTAGCATGAATACAAACGGCTAGAAAGAGATGAATGAGACATCAAAATTTGATAGAATACCTGGTTTGAGAAAAGTGGATTCACATGGTGAATTAATAGTCACATATATATACAAGTGATAATGATGTATATATATACACATATATATAGCTATATATATATAGATAGATAGATAGATAGATACTGCCTGTTGCTCTTCCTCATTCAATGCCGAGTATGCTGAGCAGGCTGGTCACTCATATGCCAAGGAATCAAAACTGCACTCAACATGAGGCAGCCCCACCCCCCCACAACCCCCATCCCCTTAGCTGCTATATATCTGTACTCTTACACATTGCCCTTTTGGTCTCTTATTTCTATCCCCCACATATTTTGTTTGCACTCTAGAGATACCTAGCTATATATATATATATATAGCTCCTCTATAACTTAGCCCACTTTTTTTTTTTTTTAAATTTTCCCATTTGTTTCTTTTTTATCGTTTAGCTTACCTGCATTGCATGCCTTGCCGTCTTCTTTTTAGATTTTGGTTTCTTTCATATTAATTATTTTATGTGACATCATATGTCATGGTTTTATGAGACGGTGAGATATATGGTGTGGACCATATGGCATATTCATATATGGACCATGTGAATCACATATGGCATAGACCGTTCAGAGAGAATGTGAAGCCAAAACCACTATATTAATGCACTAGGTATCAAATGGTTGGTATAATATTATAGTTTGCTATCTTAGTGAGTAGCAACCAAAAGTTTCATTCAAAGGATTGGTTTGCAAGGGAGAAGAGGATTATCTTGTATATATTATAACGCCTATATTATTATATATAAAGATAACAAAAGTGAAATTAGAACCTAATTTTGTTTTATCATTTTCAGTGTATATTAACCCGCCATTGAAGATTTTAATTTCAGTCATAGGGAAGATTATGAATTATTTTTCCATTGAATGGATTTTTCCCGTTCCTATAATCTTCTGACTAGGACATCTCCAACCAATATATATTTTTGAGTTCTTTTGTAGTACTGTTTTTTTTTTTTTAATATAATGGTATAGTTTAAGAATATTTTGATTCTTGTTGCTATATACTCTTCCAATAATTAGCTATAAGTAACAATAGAAATTTTTACCTTGTTGGTAACTACTTATTAGAATATGCTTAGAATATAATATATATATATATATATATATGAATATATATATATATATATGAATATATATGTGAATGGATGGCAGATAGCAAAGAGAAAGGTCCCCCCACTGCGTCCTGACTTGTAACTTTAGTCTTGGTGGCTACATGGGTTGTCCATGTACGTCCAATTGGGTACGCATCTAAGCCTGTGATTCAATTTTTCATGTGGTACCACACCAATAGTAAATAGGGGATAAGGTATGCCCTTATAATTTTCCTTTCAAACACTTCATAAATCTCAGCTTTACGGTTGTTTTATTTTATTTTATTTCAGTTTTCTTTTGGTGCCAGATCTCACCCTGGTTATCATTTAGGACCCGTTTAGTTCGTTGAATCGAGTTTTTAATTTGAGTTGAGATGTGACTCTATGTGAGAGCTTTTTACTGTAGCAAAAAAGTTGAATGTGACTGTTTTTTAGAGTTTTTTACTGTAGTAAAACTCGAATCGGTGAAATGAATGGGACCTTATTATCATAATTCCTTTATACTAGGTAATATACGAGTGTATACTTGGATTGGAGATAACTTTTGTGTATAGAGGAATTTGAATCATATATTTGCATATGCTTATACTATGCTCCTCAAGGAAATGTAATACATATGACAAGAATTGGGCCTGGGGTTTGGGCCTACGAATAAGGCTGTAATTGAAAAACATTGCTTAGCTAGCTAGGTTTGAGTAACTCTTCTTCTATTATTTACTATAGATTTTTGCCACCAAAAATTAACTATGATCCATAAAAGTTTACATATAACCGAAGCAAAAGGAGAACCAAAAAGACCTACAGGAAATAATTATTACACTTTTTAAAAAAAAAATTAGGGAGAAAGGACTCGAACTCTAAACCTCAATATCGAAATGGATCTGGATTTACTGTTAAACTAAGCCTGCAAACAATAATTATTTTCAATTACTAGACTCCAATTACTGATGGAAGTACATTTTCCCTGCCATTTTTTTTTTTTTCTCTTTTTCTTTGAGCACAACTTATGGGTGAAAAAAATGGTAACGGAATCAAATAAGCAAGGAATGAAGTACTTCACAATATTGTGACATAGTTTCGAGTATTGGAAGCACATATTTTAGAGTGGTTCATAATACTTAACAGGCTCCCCTTCTGAAAAACTGTAGGATAATTAAGTTGAAAATAGTAATGAAGACATTATATTATTTCTTTTCTTTCGTTCGTTCTTTCAAAATCATCACTTGGGCAAAATGGACAATATAATACAAAATTGCCCCTTTTTCTCTGTTTAACTTTTACTTGGATTGTAACACGTCAATCTCAAGTTATGGTCTTGCTCATCCTAATATCAATAAAACCAGCCATTTGCACTAACTTGCTTTCAAAGTTATCAACGATAATTTAGGAAAACTGGAAGCTCTGTCCGTGTTCGGATCCGATATTCATTCATATGCAAGTGAAAAGATTTCGGTTCTTTGCTGCGGAAAAAACAAAAACAACAAGAACAAATAAATTCTCTGAAGTTTTAATCCATTTTCTAGCAATGAGGAGCCAAATTTCCGTGCATGGAATAACCAAGTCCCAACACCAAGCATATAAATTCAATTCACCAAATGGATAAAACAAAGATTTAATGCAGATTTCGTTAACCATATACAACATAAGATCACAGTGATAGAATCTCCTTTACTGTATAATTCACGGGACATATAAAAGCAAAAGGCATCAAACTGAGAACATCAGATAATTCGTCTGAAATGACCAAAAACATGAGAGAAGATGCCTCACATAAAACAAAACCTTAAAGCATCATATTCATTTTGCCAGTTTAGAATCTTACAGAACGCTTTGCAGTACCCCATGCCTCCATTTTGATCGACGCTATTATTATACCCTGCGGTAGCTGACCTCCAAACCACTCTTTAAAATGTGTTACTTTCAACTGCTCTACTTGACGAACTTAACTAACACGCAGCGTAGATCGCTGCACCAAAGAAACTCTGATTGTGCAGCTCATATTCAACTGCAACATTGTAGTTAGTCATTCATCCTCTCTCCCAAAAAATTGTCCAAGAGGTTTTTAAATTTCCATGATCCCGAAAAACCTTTTCGCCCGATGAATTAACTGAAAGAGAATATGCTATTGAATGCAGACTTCTTTCACATACGTACTTCATCGTAACTTCTATGTACAGATGACTTCACGTCCTAACATAACGGTATGAACAAGCTGCAGCTTCATTTATAACAACAGCCCATGCCAAATCTCAGGAGAACCATTAAGACTTGTAAAGCTTCCTAGATAGAAAAAGATTACGTAACACCTGTAGAGCAGAGGAAAACATGTCATGTTAAAAATTCAATTAAAAAGAAAAGAGTAAAGATAGGAGGCGACGTAGCTAACCTTATCTTTGCTCAGCTTGACACCCTTCCATCTGTAATTTCATTCGCAAAATGTAGTTCTCATATTTCATGGAGCACAAAGCTCCTTCAGCTTCCAGCCATAAATTTAAGAAAACTTGTGGGTGTATCTCTTCATCAATCCATTGATTTTCTTTCAGAGCATTCCTAAGAACCTGCATTTAGATTGAAAGAACGACGTTCTGTTTTCCACCCTAGGTATCAATTAAGCATAAAGATGATAATCTTGTCTGCGTCATAACTAATTATCTTACCGGAACAATGCTATTGCCCCTCTCAGAACAGCCTACGTCTTTAGGCGAAGGAACAAGATCCTTCATTTTCCTGGTGGCCGCATGAGAATAACTCTTTCGCCAGGCATGGTCACTCCGACTATCAAGCTCCTGACGAACAACCAGATCTTTTGTCCTTGGAATAACTTGGAACTCCATGTTTGATTGCTGAAAGAATCATTCAAGTTCTTAGAATACAGAGAAACCCTTCCCCTTACCCTCCCTCATAATAAGATGACAATGATAAATGAAAATAAATGATACATGTCAATTAGCTCATCTTTAAACACAGGTTTCCCTCACACACACACAGAGAAAATTGAAAAATACCTAGTAAATATAGCATATAAATGAAGAAAAAATCCCTAAAAATGAAAACACTTATGGAGATTTGTTTACAATTAGACTTCAGGTAGTTGGATAATATTTGTTCCTCAAGGATGAATGAACTGCACCAGTGAGTAAAAAAAAAACTAACCAATTAACTAGAAGAATCAAGGAAGTATGTATGTAAACGCTAAAATGTTTTCTACTAGAAATGGATGACAAATTTCCATGTTGCCTTCAAGTCAGACTCAAACAGATATGCACACTTTCCTACCTCATAGGTCGCCGTTGACTTATCACGATAGTCCAGACTGCCTGTATGAAGTAAATCAAGAATTGGAGTCTCTTCTCCAACCCTATGTTTGATAAGCGCATAAAGGTTATTGATTATATGACGAATCATTTCATGTTCGTGCTCATTCAATGAATCTAAATCATTTGAACAGTTTTCAACAAGCAAATCTGACAGACAACGTATTGCATTAACCGTAACGGCGACATTTGTTTTTGGACATTTAGACAGAGACTCGGTTAGACACTGAAGTAGTTCACTACAATCACTGAGAGCACCAACTCCAGAAGACGATAAATGTGGAACGTACTCTGCTGCAAGGGCAGACAGATTTCTTGGATTCTTATTTGCAGCATCCATGATTCCGTCCGCAAAGCCTTCAAAATCCACCCCTTTTACTGACACCTCTTTTGAGGTAAAGAATCCATCGACAAGATAAGGTTTAATCATCTGAGGCGGACTGAGTGCAGAACTACTTTTTGAGTCTTTAAGCATGGCAGATTCTTTTCCAGGTTCATTCACACCATTAGAATATTGATAGCCAACCGCATTGGTCGACCCACGAGTCTCCAATCCAGCTTTATAGGAATCTACAATTGGTGTCTCTTTGTATGATAAATCAAAAGCCGAACATTCACCCTTGCCAAAATATGGAACACCTCCAACAGTATTATTCTGCAAGTAATCTATGCTTCCTTTGGAGTGAGAAGGAAAAAATTGGGGTGCCCGAGGATTCAAACTGGTACCTGCCTCTGATTCATTTCGAATAGAGTGTGTGCTTGAAGACTCTGCAACTATGTTGGGAGATTTAGTAGAATTCTGGATTCCTTTCCAACAGGGTGAATCCAAGTCGGACTCATCCTCATCCAACAATTTGGAAGAACCTTTTGTGGAAATAGCTGCCAAGGTGCCAACACGTTCCATGACTGAACCATCAAAAATATCATTAATAGCAAATCGCACTTCAGATTTGGCTATTACTACAGGATCCAAAGCCTTACAAGGGACAGATTTGGCATTCTTTATTTCCATGCCTTCGTCCCCTAGGCCTTTATCTTGGTGACCCTCGTTGCTGTAAGCATTCGGCAGGCCATGAATATCTCTATTTCCTGATATAATCCTACCAGAAGAACTCTTATTATTGCTGGCTACAGAATTGCCTGGAAGATCCACATTCTTCGGCAAAATGCAACTAGATGTTGTGAAATCTGTGCCATTGGCCGATGATCCAAGCATGGGGTCTGAAAATTTAGTGATTTTAAAACAGTCTTTGTAAGAATGACAGTGGTGTGGTGAAGCTGCTTAAAAATAATATATACATATATATATATATACATATACACACTATATACATACATATATATATACACACACACACGTGCACAAAGATAGATACAACAAGCTTACCTTGAGGGATATTTTGGAGCATTGACAAAGATAGCACATCTGATGCTGTTGAAACCTTATAAAGAGTTAGCTAAGAATCTACCGTAGAAAAAGAGAAACATTTAGCATCTCCTCTCCGTATATCCAAAAATGAACTGATTATCCTCTTCTAACTTCTAAGATGAAACTATTGTGTTCCAATGTAAAATTTCAAGATTTTAGGGACAAGGTTTCGAGTTTTTAGAGACAAGATTTACAGGGGCAAACAGAAAGGCATGTTTTTTATGAACGCTAAAAGCACTTATGATAAACATAACATAATTAACATACACTATGATATATTGTACAACAAAATAAGAATTCAGGAACGCCAAAGTTGAGTTTTTAGGTTCAAGAAGTTACCTTGTTTAAGCAAGCCTTCACCAGCCAAAGATCCCACTTTGCTCGAGCCAACAAAGTATTTCCCATCCGCCGTCCTTCCCCCGCCCCCATAACTTGAGCATTGGGTGTAAGTGGACACAGAGGACTTATTAAAGGCCAAAGGATCAAACTTAGTCTCATCAGGCACAGGTGAAGAATCAAAAAATCCATGGAATTCCCCTAATGGGTACTGCGAAAATGAAGACTCGGCACCCAACTCGGAGGGATCATCAAAAGGGAAGGCCGGGCTTGATGCCAAAATAACAGAATCAGATTGATGGGCAGAATAAGAAGGATAAGTTGGGGCTGACACAGGCAAAATTTGATCACTCAAAGTGAGATTAGAAAGTGAATTGGGCAAAAGGGAATCATCAAATGGGTCAAGATGGTTGCTTGGACAAGGGGTAAAAGGTTTGTGGTTTAAGCTGGTCAACGAATTCAAGGCAGAAGGTTGACCAACAAGAGAACGGTTCACGGTAAATGGCTGAGCTAAAGGTGACAAACAAGAAGCCCATGATGGTGAAGAAGTTAACCCTTTTTTCAGATAACCCTCTTCTTCCATTCTCACAAATGTACTTTCTTTCTCTCTCTAACTTTCTCTCTCTAAGAACGCAAGCTGACAAAAATCTGATCAAAACCCACCAACAAAAACACCAAACCAAACAAATGCTCAAATAAGTTGCCAAAACAGAAATTCAAAAGCATGTGTCTTGAGAACTTTTAGCGTTTGATATGTCGTTCAAAATGATGAAATATTGTGAGTTATTTTGAGAAGAATTCAGAGCTTACCAAGAAGCCGAGAAGAGCAGAAGAAGATGTTCCTTCAATGGGTTTGATCGGTTGGGAAAAATAATAAGAATATATTGGAAGGTTCTGTTCTTCTTCTTCGTAACCCTCTCCTCTTCTCTTACTTTCTCTTGCTTTCCCAGAGGACTATTTCTTCACCTAATGTTTGCTTTGAATTTAGCTAAAAACCAAATAGTTTTTTTTTTTTTTTTTGAAGGAATATGTAATTTTTTTAATACCAATTTCATCTGTTGAAATTCGGAGATATATTTTACTTTTCGTATTTATTATGTTGTTATTTATTATTATTATGCTGGAATGAAATAGAGGACCTCGGTTTTCTTTTCTTTTTTATATTTTGTGTTTTTATTAAAAATAAAAACTTTTTTAACTAAGTTTGCTCTTCAGATAAAAAGTTATTCTTTAATCATTGAATTAGCTTTTCAACCATCTAATTTGTGAGTGTGATTAAAAATTTATAGTCCACAATACATAATTATTTATATATTATTAAAAAATTAATCTAAAAATTAAAACAACAAATCTTACTTATAAAGTAATAACAATTCCTATCAAAAGAGTTTCTTTTTTCTCAAAAGCATTAAACGTTTTCATAAATTTTTGGAAAACATATACTTTAGTAGTCCATACATAGACTAAAATATGTATTTTGAATGGAAAAGAAAACGAAAGAGAATTTTGCGCGAGTAGATGTTGAATTTTGAATATTTTGTGTAGAATCAATTTAGTTAGTTCACTTGTGCAGAGTGATAAATTATTAAATTAGCAACAATTGTATATTCTCTGTGATATTAAGATTTATATTTTCAGCTACAGCATTCTAAAAAAGAAAAAAAAAAAGAGTAGATCAACGATAATAACAACAATTAACATTTAGAACTAAGGTAACGTTTGGTTCAACAATCTGAACTATAGTGATTTGAACCTTTTTTTTTTTGTTTAAATTATAGATTTTGAATTGTGATGATTTGAACTGTAATTCAAACGGGTATTTAAATATACAAATAAATTATAATTTAAATTGAAAATAAAACTCAAATTGTGTTTGAATAGAGCGTTGAAAACTGTCATTAGAATTTTTTTTAAAAATATTTTAAAACGTCATTGTAAATGACACATTTAAATATGAAATATATATGAGAATTTATTTCTCTTTTCATTATAAACACATATAAAAATATCTCAATTCAATTAAGTTATGACATAAGACAAAAAGCAATTGCGTTTGAATTTAGGAGTAGTGAATTCTAAAATCAACTCATGAATTGTAAACTGTAGGTAATGATTTAAATGGCTGTTCTTTATTTTTAGACAAAACACTAATTTAAATTTTTAAACACAATTGGAATTGAATTGTTTTGCTCAATAATTTGAACCAAATATTACTAAGGTCTTGTTTGTTTTACGAATTCGAGTTTACAATTTGAATTAAGATATAAAATTATAACATAAAAAATTAAATATGATATTTTTAAAAAAATTTTAATTATAAAAATTTAAAATTTAAAATTTAAATACAAAAATTTTTAAACACTCATTATGAACTTATATAACGCTAAAAACTCATTTCTCACTTTTGGGAGATAAGAGTAGATATATGTACTTTTATATTCCTTGAGGATCTAATCAAAGGCTAGAGGTTTACAGCAAAAAGGCAAAAGTGAAAAGAATATATATATTTTTTTTTTTTTCTTTTATCACGAACATAAGAGATAAGATTAAAAAATGAAAGCTTGTACGAACAACTTTGCCTTCTTAAGGAAGGAAACTACTTTAAAAAGAAGTGAGAGAAAGAGAGTTGGCGAAGAAACCGTGCTTTTTTCTTAAAGAAAGGAGTAAGGTATAAATTAAGAGCAACTTTATTTATGTGAACGGGTTTAAATCTTGACACTCATATAAAATGAATCTTATTAGGTAGATAAATGGGATTTAATCTAATAAAATTCACAAAGTGAGATTCAATCTAATAAAATTCACCACTTTGTGA
This sequence comes from Morus notabilis, assembly GCF_000414095.1. Lineage (NCBI taxonomy): Eukaryota > Viridiplantae > Streptophyta > Magnoliopsida > Rosales > Moraceae > Morus > Morus notabilis. The sequence continues at coordinate 783,530 of NW_010364361.1, read as the reverse complement.
ATGTGAAATTTTGACCCGATAGGGATTACCAATTTTGATAAACTAAAACTTAGGAATGTCCAAAAACAAAAATAAAAATAAAATAAAATAAAAAAAACTCAGGAATCAGGAAAGTCTACCCGGTGTGCGACCACAAGGTTTGAACTACCATAAACTTCCAAGTTCCAAGGGATTTTCTGGTCTTTTCTCTAAGGTTTCCAAAGATCAATCCTCTTTCAATATTCGCCTTTTATGTTCAAAGATCATTCCTCTACTATCATTTTTATTATCTGTACTTGACGTCTTTTTTGTTTCAAGGGAAACAAAAGAAGGATTATGACGCATTTAGAATTTATTTTAAAATAATTTTATTTTTTATATGAAAATGAAAATGAAAACGTTTTCAATCTCAAACAGAAATCATTTTTAAAAATGTGTTTGGTAGTTTTATCAAGAGATTATTTTCAGTGTAAAAAAACTCATTAATGTCTCTCTTTTTCTCTTTCTCTGCTCAAGAGATGAGAAAATGAAAACAAAAAATGAAAAACGACTAAAAATTATTTTTTATTTCTCTCTCATTTTACACTAAACTAAAAAATCATTTTTATTTCCCTTTTTTTCTTTATTGCGTCAAACGCCGTTTTAAAAATGTTTTCATTTTTTCTTTCTCGAAAAACAGGATCAATTCCAAGCACGGCCTTAATGTCTTCATTACTTATTGAGTTAATCTCACAAATTATTTTTGAGGTTTAGCTTCAATCTCACATTAGTTCTTGATTTTTTAAATGTCGTACATTTGGTCTCTGAAGTTTTATTTTATTTCAATTTCAGTATTTCTGTTAGTTTAGTGTTAAATATTTGACATAATCTATAAAAATTATAAACTAAATTGAAAACATATAAAGTTTAGAGACTAAAACAATATAAAAATTAATAGTTAATTTCCACGATCTAAAATTTTCGTTGTTTCTAATTTTGGAGTCTAATTTACACAGATTATATCAAAATTTAACGTCTAATTGATGAATAGACCGAAACTGACATAAAATAAACCTTCAAAGACTATCTGTGTAACATTTAAAGAGTCAATGACTAAAGTGTGATTGAATGTAAACCTCAGAAATCATCTGTGAAATTAATCCTTTCTCATTTGAAGGGAGGTGTATTAAATTTGTTTTATTTAGTATTTTAGTTTATAAATTAGTTGATCATATTTTGATTTTTGTTGTTAATGATGAAATTACGACAGTTATACTTATGGTGTTTGTAAATAAACCAAATCTTTGTTTTTTTTTTTTTCCCTTAAGCATTCTATTTTCTGATTTCATTTCGACTCGATGCTTGCTTTTATGTTTGATCTATTTTGGTTTTTCATACTAAAAGGTTTTGTAGGCAGGCATGCAGAGCAAATCAAGCGAAACACCTCCGAAGGTGGACACAGAATGCCGCTGGAGACAAGTCTTTGTCTTTGACCTGCGATTTTTGACGTTCTTTAATATGATGGGAATTTGTTTTCTAAGGAGAAGACTCCAAAACTTGAGTTTTGGGCTTTTTTGGGTTACCAAAGATAAGAGAAAAGATTATTAGGCTACAATCTCCATCATCCATCCATCATTAACCCAATTATCCAAAGTGGAATTTAAAATTAAATTGGACTAACGATAAGTAAGCCTATGAAAAGTGAGATAAATATCATTTAATTTTTATTCTTTATTAATAACTATATTAATAAAAAATAAGAGATAAAAATTTAAATTTACTTAATTTTAAACGTAAATTCTATAATTTTCTCTACACTGGCAGCGCACCCACTGCGCTATTTGATTGCTGGTGGTCCACCAAATTACAAACCATGAGAGTTCATTCGCGTCATAGGACAGAACATTGAGCTTGGGCCATAGGAAAAGGCCATGTAATGGGATGTTTTCAGTGAAAACTGCTTATCTTTTGGAATTGGGAGAGCAAGATCAGTGCAGGCAGCAATATCTGGAGAGATATGTGGAAGGAAATATTCATCGCAGGCACAAAATCCCATGGTGGTTGATCTCTGTGGAAGCCGCTGTTATAAATGTGGTTGCTCGTCGCGTGGGGAGTTCGGAAGCTAGGTCCTCTCTGCGGTGAGGAGGAAGAATCTTTGAACCCGATAACATTTTCAAAATAATTTTATTTTCAGTATAAAAATAAAATGAGATTATTTTAAAAATTATTTTGAGACCGTTTTAATATTGTGTTTGGTTGATTTTTTAAAAAATTATTTTGAGTAAAATAAAAAAATAAAATCGTATTTGATTATAATTATTAATTAATATATTATAACTTTATTAATAAGTATTAAAAAATAAAAATAAAAAAAAATAATTTTAAATTGTTTTTTAATTTATTCACAAATACGTTTTTTATTTTCTTTTTTGTTTTTAAAATATTTGTTAAACAAACACCACTTACAAGTCATTTTTATTTTGGTGTCCCAAAAGACATACAGAAATATTTTCAAAAACAATCTGAAACTAATTCTAAACGCATCATTTTTAACTTGCATTTTTCTGTTTTTCAGGTTAGTGCGACCGGTTTGGTTCATGTCCATCTGGAGCTTGCTGCCAGAACTACTGGGAGTCTCCAGAGCATGCTCGAATTTTTGGAGTTGGGAATTCATGGCACTGCACAGTTCGTCAAAGACCGTAACTTCCTCTTCTTCTCTTCTAGTGCTATTGAGGCAATCTGGCGAGTGAGGAATTAAGGCATCCATAGCGGAAGGGCCTTCAACGTGATTAAGGCTTTCAATGAAGCAAAGACCCAATACAAAGAGTACCAGTATTTTCTAAACGCATCAGAAACAGAGGCAAAACGAGTGGCTGGTTCAAAGGTAGCTCCGATGTGGCCGTGAGGAAAGAAATCTCGTTTATAGCCACAGTGATCAGGGACCATGACGAGAACAACATCATCAATGTAACTATATCGGAAGCTCGGTTTGTGGATCCTCTGGTGGTGGAAGCGCAGGCGCTCCGCCAAGTGTGTGAAAGTGATTTTGTTCAGTTAGGAGATATTTATTTTCTGTACTCATCTCTAATTTTAAATTATAATTCATAATTTTTTATAGTATTTTTTTACACATAAAATAAAAATAATTTTGAATCATGAATTTAAATTTATGAACCAAACGTCTACTTAAAAACAGCGCTTAAAGGACCTGCGGGTAGCCATCCGTGGAAAATCTCTCTTTATTGACTGACATCCAACGACTGGTATACTCCTTCATCTCTTGTAACTTCCTTACATGGCTCATAATGTTGCAGCTTGGTCAAAACACTCACAGACTACTGGTAGTATAGATGTCGGCAAGCTCCCACCATCAGTCATGTCCAACACTGCAGCTTGGAGTCCTTAATTTCTTGTTGCTTTTCTTCTTTTTACATTTATGTGTTCAATAGTTGTTTCTCCGCTTGTTTAGCTACTCCTTGCGTTCTGGGTCTTGGTTAGGTCCTGTCTCTTCGACGCCCTGTGTAGGTTAGTTTTTGTCCTCCTTCTTAGTTTTTATAGGTCCAATTCATTTCACCGATTTAAATTTAGAAATCGAGTTTTTTACAGTTTAAAAGCTGTTAAAAACAGTTATATTTAATTTTTTTATTACAGTAAAAAATTATCATATAAAGTCACATTTTAACTCAAATCAGCGAACTAAACGGATCCGTAATTTGTCTAGTGCGTTTGTGCCTTCTTTGGCCCTGTTTTCCCTGTGTGAATGAATATCACGTTTTAGCCACACAAAAATAAAAAAATAAAAAATAAAAAATCAAGAAAGCATTTTTTCAGCAAAAGAAAACAAAATGAAGAAAGCATCTGAACACGTTGGCTATGAAGAAAAAATCTCAGTTTATGACCAAGAAGTCTAACAAAAACAACGATTGTTACCGTCTGTCACGGTGAAACCTGCAAATGATATGTACAAGCATTTAGTATTAAGTCGTTCAATCTGACCATAGACAAGCTAGCAACGTTGTAACCAGTAGTCACTGTATTAATGCAAAGGGAAAATGAGATAAATAACACTTAGAGTGCTTGAATCTATATTTTTATTTTTTACTTTTAAATAATAACGTATTTAATTAAATAATTAAATTAATTAAATAATATTAATTAAGAGTAAAAGGTAAAAATAAATTTTCTTTTTTAGCCAAAAAAAAAAAAAAAAAAAAGTTCAGCAATTCTTTCTAAAGAGGGCAAGGCATAGAAAGCCCATGGACTTGCTCTTATATCCATTATGGGGAGTCCATAAGAATCATACGACTTGCTACCATGTACTCTGCTGCGATTAAATTAAGCAATATCCCTGGTATTTATTTATTTATTTTTTTCTGGTGAATTCATCTGTTTCATTAAGGTACTTATTATGTAATTATGATAATGATTCGGTGTTTATATATTCTGTCACTTAATTAAGGTAGTCTTTATGATATCATCATTGATGATTATATGATGATTGGCGGTTTAAATATTTCTGTTTATGCATTGCTAGTTCGATACAAGAATGGTGTGATAGCACTTTCTTGAAGAACAAGTACCAGGGTTCACTAATGTTGGTCATCTCTACTAAGTACTATGGATGGGACTAACCATGTATTCCCATTTAAAAAAATCAACCATGCGTAACATAAAATATGGTTAACATTATCAGTTCCTTTTTTAACGGAAAATATCCAAACTACCAAGCATATTTGTGGCTATCATCGTATATGTGCTGTCAGATAACAACAACACAGATCGCAACAAAGATCAGATGGTCGAACAGAATATGTATCAAATCAAAATCCGACACTGCTGAAAACAACACGACTTGCATGCAAAAAAGTACTGTTCCATTGAATATATTCCCTGATTGCGTACAAATCAGCATGCGCACGATTTATTTTATATATATATATATATGTGGAAAGACCATATAACATTAACAATAATCAACGTTATTTAAAGCCAAAGTACGTAGACATAGAAATTATAGTAACATATACATATATATATGGCGATGACACACACACCATTTTATATATATTTACACGCATATATATATATATATATGATTAATTTACATGAGACAACAGGCGTTGACGTTGTCATCATTGAACATGTTGCTGACTTTGTCGTCTCCCCTTTGAGTCACTGGGATGGTCCCATGCTTTTCCCCAACATTGTAGCCATGCCTGTAGTAGTTGTAGCTTTCCTTGAACTCATTTGTTGTGTCTTTGAAATAGTCATTGGTCGACGTGAAGTACAGCGGCGGGTTAGGGTACGGCCAGAACTCCGCCCGTTTCCCGGCCCTCCTCACCGCCTTTAGCACCTTGTTCCGGTCGACGTAACCGATCGCCGTCACCCTCTCCAGCTCTAAGTCTACTTCCACTGAATCAATCCCTGACGAAGTGATCAAACATATGTATATTATATATAAGGAAAATACATAAGTGAATAAAAAAAAAATATTATAGGGCACTACTAGTGCTATTTTAACATTGCAAGTTGTTTCATAACATATGATTTTGAATTAAAACAATATTAGTGCTACTAAATAAGATATTAAAATTTACATATATAACATAAAGAAAATTAATATCAAATGTGAGTAACTTTTTTTTTTTAACCTCTAAGTTTATGAATGGCGCTTTTGACTACACGTTCACAACCAGTGCAGCACATCCTGACTTTGAGATCCACAGTCTGCAAAATGATAAAGAAATTATTTGGAACGATTTTTTAACAACGGTTTTCACATATTTCAAGAAATAAAAAATAAAAATGAAATGACGTTTGTTTAGTAAATGTTTTAAAAACAAAAATGAAAATGAAAACAGTGAGAATAGTTTTTGTGAAGGAATTAGAAAACAGTTAAAAGTTATTTTCACTTTTTTGTTTTCATTTATTAATACTTATCAACAATATTATAATATATTAATTAATAAACACTATTTCACTTTTTTATTATACTCAAAATAATCTCTTAAAAAACCAACTAAACGCAATTTCAGAATCGGTCTCAGAATGATTTTCAAAACAATCTCATTTTTACTTTTTAATGAAAATAAAACATTTTAAAACTAATTCTAAATGCACCCTATATACTCGGAATTCACACGGTTAATCTGTTGATAGAAAAGATAAATTAATTAAATCTCTATTTAGTGATTCTATCTTTTGTTATCTTTCTGCTTATTCCTTTTTCTTTTTTCTTTTTTTTTTTATCCTTTTGTTCTTTTAAAGAACCTTTATGCTTTCTGCAGTTATGGGAAAACTCAAAAAGGGGATTAAGAAAAGGCATATGCTGAATCAACGTAGGTTAATTAAGCTTAATTATTTGTCACATATAAATATAGATTCTTATATTCTCCCACGAGGATATAAGAGTTTCTTCCAATTACTTCCACTACTATTTTGTGTTTCTAGAAACCTTGTTTCAATAGAAGGTATAATAAATATCATGCATGCCAAAATGGAGATTCTCAGTGGCAACTATTATAATTATCTAGTATCGGTTTAGGCCTCGTTCACTTCGCGGATTCGAGTTTTTAATTTGATAGGCTAAAAAACATGTGTCTTTAATATTAGTAGTTGTTTAAAAGATTGCGAGTTGATATACAATAAATGATGTTAGAATTGGTGTCTTTAACACTACTCTTCTTATATATCAACCTATATGGTTGAGTATTGAATAGGTTTCTTTGTCAAGCATATATGTATATCTCTCGGTAAGTTGTTTCCTATTTGGATAGGAAAGCTTTCTATGCCTTTCATTAAAAAGAAAAAGAAAAAGAAAAAAGAAAAGAAAGCTTTTCTTCAAAGGATAAAACAAATGAAGTTTTTTTCTTGTTCATTATGTGAGTTTGGACCATATATTGAGGTTCTTCCACAACTCAGGGTAAAATATAGTAATCAATATTTCCAGATTATAACCAAAAAACACATACCTAGGAGGAGATTATAATAATTTGTTTAATTTTTTTTTTTTTACTTTTCCCTTATATATACTTGAGCAGAGAATAAAATAACTCATCAAATTAATATGACACTACCGAACATTTAAGGTGTTCCAGAGAGAGAGAGACAGAGAGAAGCATGCATGCAAGCCAAGTTGAAGAGAGTCTTAAACAAAAAAAAAAAAAAGAAGAAGAAGAAGAAGATGATAGATAGATAGATAGATAGATAGATAGATAGAGAAAAACATGACCATGAAGACCCTTTTTTGTCCCAAACTAAAATATAGATACCTAGAACTAATCAAAGATATATATATATATATATATTTATATGATAAGAAATTTATAAGGATGATGAAAGCGAACCTGCAAAGAAAGAGGACGACCCTTCTTGGGCATTTTGTGTTTGATGTTGTGGTGGTCGTTGTGGTGGTGGTACTGGTAGTTGTGGTAATAGACGCTTTTGGGGTGCGTATCTCGATAGCGAAAGAAATAGGCAATTGAAGATATAATTGAACCAAAAGCTCTCTCTATCACCGTGGCCATAACCATAACTTGTACCCAACTATTTATACTTCAAAACTAGCAAATTAACAAGCTAGCAAGAAAAGAAAGATCACAATAAGAGGAAAACTTAAACACAAAGTTATCTAATATCTATCTATCTAAACAACCAAGCCTTTCAGAAGGAAGATATTCCCTGTGGAATATATCAAAGGCATCTCTTATATATTCCCTGATATATTCCAAAACTTTGCCTTAGCCAAAACAAAAATCCCCAGGTAAGCAGTTTTCTTATAATTCAGTGGATTTTGCCTGAATTATTATGTATTTTAGACTATTTATATATATATATATATATATATTATATGTTATACCCTTTGGAAAGGGAATGGTATCAAAACATATTCACATGATCGATGCATGCTTTAACATTATGCTTTGAAGCGTGGATTAAGCTAAATGGTTGCTGACAATCTGAAGGGAATATTAGCTTCAGGAGGGTTTGGGTTTGGATTGGAAGGGCTTAAGGAAGGAAAAGGAAAAAAAAAAAAAAGCTGGGTTTTGATGCAAAGGAGAACATATATTCTGAAAAATCTTCCTTTTTCTCTAAACTATCTTGGAAAATCACGACACACAATAGGTACTACATATATCTATATGTGTAGCTAGAGAGGCTACTATATATACCAAAGTTTTATTCTCATGTTGCTATTAATTAGGCTTGTCTTGATGATTTTGGTCATTCTTTATCCCAGGCATTAAGAAAAGGGAATCTTTGGTTTCCATATACTGATTATAATATTTAATTAAAGAATTTGTGAGAAATAAACTATGTGATAATAAAGGAAATGTGCCGTTGTGCACCATCATTTCGAGCCACTAAGTGATAAACCAATTCATGGGGTCAATGTCCTCCCAACAGTCAAAGGATATTGAGCAGAAAATCTTAATTGTATATTTCATTCAAAAACATAATGAATGAATTCGGCGCATCTCTTGTCTTCTCTTTTTTGCTGTCTATCATTCTTTGTCTCGCTGATAAATTATTAAGGAATTCTAGATAATCTAATTTAATTATAAGTATAGTTAGCAACTTAATTAGCATAATCAAAGTTAGAAAATTAAGGTACGGTTTTAAGATTTACCTAACATGACATTCCCTATAAGAAGAAACTTGGATTCAATTAACATATTGTTGTTGTACGTACTAATGATTTGAGAGCAAAGGTACATGCAGAAATTACTGCCCAATTATTTGCCGGATGTTGAAAACCCCGATATTGCTTGCAATGTACACAAAAATAGAAGTTTCTAGAGAAGAAATTTGAGTTTCTAAACTTAAAATGAATTGACCTGTAGTATGTCCATCTACTAGAGTCAGATAGTTAATATCCCACCATACTAATTTTTACTACGAAAAAAAAGAGTGTATGTAATCATATTTGAACTTTACACCTTAATTATGGTTAAATTAAGTGTGAACTTATTGATAAGTTATGTTTATAACGTACACAATCCAACAATAATTGAGAGTATGGACTATAGAGAAAATAGAAACTTCTAAAAATGATTACCAATTGTATTAGTGTTTCTTTAACCTCAAATCATATAAGAATCACATGCTACCGATTGTAACTTTTTGGCACCTTACAATTAAATTTCAATTATTGTGGAAAGACATTGAAAAAGCAATAATTTCATTTTTGTTTATTGTCAACACCACTAAGACACCAAAGTCACACAACCCCTAATTGGAGGAAGCGATAAGATTTTATAATTTGAACCCATAGGTATCATCATTCTCATTACTTTTAGGATAATTGAATAAAATATAAAAGACAAACAAATATAAATAAAATTTTGAGTAAATTATAATACTTATTAAAGTTATTTGCTTTTCAATAATGTATATCCTCAGAACTGGTGGCTTCTAAAGCATCCTTCTCCTCATGGAAATTATTCTCTTCAGAGTTCAGATGTAAGGAAGATCATCATATATGCTTCGATTGTGTCTTCTGCCTTTTTTTTTTGTTAATTAATTTTACAATTAATTAATCTGATAATTTCTCTGCAATTGTAGCATTTATATATTTTGTCTGTCTATATGATATCAGGTGAAATGCTTAGAATCTGTGTGTTTTGCTTTCGTTTAGGAGAAAACTAAACATTTGTCCTTTTCTTCACATAAAAAATTAACTTTCATAGACGAACAGCATCAAATTAAAACAAGTAAAGAACGAATCATTTTTTTTAATAAAAGAATAATCTAGCGATACCTTGCACTTAAAAATAAAATTAAACATATTAATTACGGTAATATTTCTTTTTTCTATACTTGTTTTTTTTCTTTTTGCCTCCCTTTTATTTGTAAGTTCCTTAAAAATTAGAGGAGAGGCCTATCTTAAAAGTTAATAGTGCAGGTTTGATAGTTAAAATATAACATCGCCAAGCAACCTATACGTCCTTGCCACCATCTGGGCCATTTTGGTTTTGGAATAAGCTTGGGATTCTAGAAGTACATTTCACCCACTTCCTCTTTGCATCTGTTATTTGATTAAATAAAAAAGAAGCATAAATATATGCATTTCCTAATTAAATTGATTTCTCCAACTCTTAATTCATAACCCCTACACATTGCATGGTGTGTGTGTGTGTGTGTGTGTATATATATATATATGTATGTATATATGCATTATACAACCATGGACTTGGGATAAAAATATTACATGTGAAATATAGAAGATGCAGGTTAAACTGCTTCTAGACCCTTTAGAGATTTTGTCCTTGATTTTTCAAGCTTACATAGTAAACACTCAGATAGAGAATATTGTAACCATGTAATTTTTTTTCTTCAACAAAAAAGTTTTTCTTCGCTGATCAATCCATATAGATTAAAAGTTTTTCTAACAGTCCCATTAGTCACTTCAAATTGCTCCTCCACACACTTGAAAGGTTCCTCAACGAATATTTTTTTGTTTTTCTTTTGAAGTGTTCAAAGCCCATCAATTCGATATGTATATATTACACTATTAACTGGAAAAAATTTTAAGAGTACCAAAAAATTAGGAGAATAACCCCATTAAGTCAACAAAAGATGAAAAAATAAAATAAAAAAATTCAAAAAAGTTGCCTTTCGTTTAAAAGGATTGGACTTGACTCACTTTCAAAATTAAGTGAGGCCTCCTCAAAACATTCTTTGTGCTAGTGAATGAATGTATGAGGAGCCCACTTGGCAATTCCTATAGTGGACAATGACTCGGAAAGTACCAGAAATGTGTTGTACTTTGAAAACTAGAGATTCTTCGCCGAACACTTGAGCGGCTTGTGGGCCTGGCACAGGGCCCGTCAATGAAGATATCACTTTTATTTTTTTATTTTATTATTACATAGTTTATGCATAATTTATAAGTTATAGTATTTAAAGTAGCATCATATTTTATGCAAAAAAATGTTTTACCATTTTGTTTGTCTTAAAAAAACAACAAAAAAAGAAAAAAAGTTGTTTCAGTTATAACTAAACCACAAACTCTAGAATCCGAAACCAATTGCACAATAAGTTAACCAATTTCAGTGTCTCAATTGCCGACCAACGGTGTTGGTTTTATACCCAAAAACTCGTGTTAGTGTCGTTGAATTATGTCAGGTCTTGTAAGTCGTTAATTTTCCTAAACATCTTAAGGAGACCTTTGTATAAAGAAAGAAACTTGGTTTGTTATTTATAATTTCAAAGCACCATTCGGATAGAGACTTCGTAAATCATTAAGGGTGTGTTTGGTTGGATGGAAAGAAAAAGAATAAAATGGAATGAAATTCACGTATAATATTTGATTAGATTTATAGAAATTGAATGGTTATTTAAAAGAAATGACCATTCATCCATTTTAGGCATTCCTTCCTCACATAAAAAAAATAGTCATTCCAAACTCTTTTTTTTTTTTTTCATAATTACCCTTAAATATTATAATATAATTACAAATATTATATAGTAATTTTATCTTATAATATGTAACATAATATAATATATAATAAAAATATTATGATATAATATAATATAATTTATAATATAGTTATAAATTATTATATACTTATTTAATATTTTATAATAATATATTATAATGTAATTATATCTTATAATATAATATATAATAATATTACAATATGATATATACAATAAAATATAATAATACAATAATATGATATAATATAATATAATTGTAATATTGTAATAAATAATATCATGATTATATTAATAATTTTAATATTACTATTTTATAATATAATATAATATGATATTATTATTATATTATATTATATTATATTAATGGCATATTATATAAATAATACTAATTAATATAATTTTATAATTCCAATATTATTATTATTATTATCTATTATAGTGTATTACACACGTTATGATTAAATAATGTATTAATTATAATATATTTATTTAATATAATATAATATTAATTATATATTATATTGTAATTATATATCATATTATAGTATAATATAATATAGTTGTAACTTTTAATTATATTATAACTTTTCTTGTTTATTATATAATCTTATAATATGTTATAATTATATTATCCATTTTAATAATATTATTATATTTTATATCATAATTATACAATATATTATATAATAATAATTTTATTATATTGTGTTACATTTTATATATTATATTAATTATATTGGTATATAAAATATTAGTGTTATATGTAACATAAGAGTAATTTTGTCAATATAAAAATATTCATATTTCGTTTATAGTATTTATAAAATTACAACTAAATAAATGAAATTATCATTCCCTCGCTGCTACCAAACACACCCTAAAAATGAGAAATTCTTGTGGTTTACTTGCTTTTCATTGATTTTGTTTTTCCATTTCGCTTTTTTTTTTTCTTTTACGCTTTTCTATCTATGACAAGTAAAGTACAGAGTGAGCGTATTTGGTTTCCTATGTCATGACCTAAACAAAATAGACACAATCCATGTTCGAGAACTCTTATTAGTCAAGGATGAGTGAGGGCCAAATAATCCAAAAAAAATTATTCTTTTACTTAGAGGTTGTTTGGAAGTTATATTCAAACTCAAATCATGATTTTGTTACAGTCTTTTTTATCTCACAATGAGTATGAATTTCAAAATTTCATCTCTCACAAAGTTTCCGCCAATGAACCCAAATTATGATTTTAGTATACACTCTAAATGGGACCATAGTAACCCAAAAATCCTAGGACCCAATTCTAGAGCCTTTCCATTAGCTAAAAATTTCTTACAATTTAAGTGGTTAAAGTAACCCAAAAATCCCAATCAGGTGTCTCTATCGGAGTTCTTCTCTCTAGAGTGAAAGGTAAAATTTCGTTAAATGTGCCAACTATCTATGAGGAGCAAGTTTGGAGCCGTTTAGACTTTTAGAGATAACTAATTTAAGTACGTGCTATGCACATATTGAGTTGTCACTAAAGTTTTTATAATGTAAAATACAAGTAATAATATACAGAAAAATATAAAAATAAGAGAAATTTTATTAAAAATTTAAAAAGAGTATATATTAAGTGATAGTATGCAAAAAAAAAAAAAAAGAGTTGAAACTTCAAAATGAAAGGAAAAAAAGTAAATCACCTAAAACTCCTCATTTTAAACTACTATGATGAACATAAATTGTGAGATAAAATAAAAAATAAATAAAGGAGTTGAAACTAAAAAATGAAAGGAGAAAAACGTAAAACTCTTAAAACTCGACATTTTAGACTACCATAGGATGAAAAATAGCTACACATTCACTCTTTTATACATTAGGAATTTGAGATTGATTTAGGGTAGGATTTGAGATTAATAGGTTATAGAAAATAAGAGAGTTAAAAAAATAAAAATAAAAATAAAAATAAAAAACTTCTCTGGTGCACCAATTTTTTTGAACTACCGGTATTTCAAGTAAAATTTTAGTTTGACTTGTCATTCATTGGATCATTTTATAAGTTGTATCATGTAATCGTGCAATTGAAGACAGCGTATTCGTGCATTTGAAGACAGCATATTCGTGGTCCCTTTACCAATTGAAAATATCATAGTAACACGTGTTGGTAATATGAGATTTTCTTCCTCTCTTTTCTTATTTTTAAATGCGTGTCAATCATGCTGCCTTTAATACATTTTTTTCTGAAATAATTTTAATGGCTTTATTAGAGTAAAAAAATTTCATAAGTAGTTATATTTAATTTTTTTATTATAATAAAAAATTATCACATATTAATTTAAACTAATAAATTAAATGAGCTTAATATCTTTTAAATTTTAATTGCCGGGATTTAGGATTATTAGAAACTTCAGTAGGGTTCTCATGGCGGCACAAAGTAAAAATAAAAAATAATAATCTAGGGCATGTGGAGTGCATCAACAGTGTCTGTATCAATTTGATGCAAATCGAAGGTTCTCTGTGGGTGAATCTGAAGCTGGTCAAATCGGGTTAATGATAAATTCTAAAAAAACCACGAGCATTATTGTGATTATAGAAAACCAAATTGAAGGCCAAGCAATCCAGTTGGTGAATTAAATATCGGCAGGCGAATGAATGTTTGTTGCGAACAAACTCTGGAAAAAAAATTGGATCATACTACTCAGACAAATTCCGAAGAAACAAACGAGAAATTACAAACTTTTAACCTTCAAATGTGTAAAAAAAAAATGAAAATTCAAACCAAAATCAATACTATAAATAATCAACGAGAAACAATAGAAACAAAGTGAATTTCTATCCTCAAAACTTACCCGTTTTCTAGCCACCGTTTAATTCAGCCGTAAATGGAGAGGCCGATAAATGAGAGAGAAAATAAAAAAAAATAAAGCCACCAACATGGCAATGAAAGAAGTTTGACTTTGGATTTTTTTTGAAGTACACATACACAACTAGCTTTTAATTTAGTGCATGAAAAGACACTGGGGTTGTTCTTTTGAAGTGTAATTTGAGTATAATTTGAGTATAGTTTTTGAATTGAATTTGAGTTATAACTTGAGTTGAAGTTGTAACTTGAATAAAATTAAGTAAAGTTAAATAAAATTAGAACTTAAACGAACGTGAACTTAAATAAAATTGTAACTTGAGTTTAAACTTTTTTTGAGTTTTGTTGTAAAAGAACAATCCCATAATCTTTATTGTACACTAATTTCTGTTCGTCTAATTACTATCGGATGATTGTCATTTTTAAGACCTACCATAGTTTAAAAAAGACGGGTGCACAAGAGAAGTATCCAAAAAGAAAACTCAAAAAAGAGGTATGAAAAAAAAAAAAAGAAGAAAAAGATAAAGACTTAAAGAGCTTGAAAATAAAATTTAAAAAAAAAAGCACCAAACGGCGCGTTTATGACTACGAAGGATGAAATTGGAGACGAATTCGGCTCCTTTAATATAAGTTAGGATTAGGATAAATGGAAAACCATTCGTAACTCGAACATTTTCTAGAGCTTCTCAAACCTAGGGAAGACTTGAGATCAACTTGAAAGAAGTTTTTTTTTTTTTTTTTTTTTTTTTTTTTTTTTTTTTTTTTTTAAGATTGGGTAAAATTTAAAAAAATTTTTTTTTTTTTTTTTTTTTTTTTTTTTTTTTTTTTTTTTTGTCTACATTTCATTCCATTCTTAGATTGTTTAAGCTAAAGGTTGTATAACATTTGAAATTAATATGATTTTGCGTACTGAAGGTTGTTTAGCATTATAGTTTATTTTTATTTTCTTTTTTTTTTGCAGAAAATAATATTTTTAAATTATATTATCTTATTTATAGATATTATAATCCATAAAA
Source organism: Morus notabilis (assembly GCF_000414095.1). NCBI lineage: Eukaryota > Viridiplantae > Streptophyta > Magnoliopsida > Rosales > Moraceae > Morus > Morus notabilis. The sequence continues at coordinate 768,284 of NW_010364361.1, read as the reverse complement.
TTTTGTAGAACAATCATATTTGTCCTCATAGTGTTAAATTTTCACCATCTTATAATGAGTGTACTCCACCTGTTGGTCAGTGTAAATGGGAACACCCTTTAATAATTTTTAACTTTGCAGTTCTATTTATTTCGATGGAGATTTATCCTAATCGGATACAAAAGTGAGACCCAAATAATAAGACTCAAATAAATCTTAAGTTCACTTGGATCTCACTTGTAGGGTCGATGTGAGTCCTACCATGTGAGGCTCTCCTTTTTGTATTGATGAGAACTCAGACAAAAAGAGTTTTAAGAAATAGAGGGTCGTTCACTTCGCTGATTCGAATTTGTAATTCGAGTTGAGATGTGATTTTATGTGAGAATTTTTTACTGTAGTAAAAAAGTTAGATATGACTGTTTCTGAAAATTTTTTACTGTAGTAAAATTTAAATTCTAAACTCGAATTGATGAAATAAACGGGGCCTAGTAGTTAGCTGAACATTTTTTTTTTTAATTCCTTTTTATTTCATTGAGTCCATCCATTGTGGTTGAAAAACGTGCGTGGTCTGTCAACAAAGTCTTAGTTAGCCCAAGCCCAATCTTCGCCAACTCGACCCATTTCATAAGTAATGAATCATAGACTTTCATGTTGGCAAGCCTGCTCAACTTCAGGGCAAGTTATTATAAGCTCTTTACACATATTGCAAAACTTTTGCTAATCCACATATAGCAAAGTTAAAACATAACAAAAATTTTGAAAAATTATGAGCATAGCAAACTCTGTTATCATTTAAAATAATGATTATATCATTAAATAGTACAACATGTAATATCATTATAATACTTATTATGCCATTTTTACTATTTTCATAATTCAGTGAAGATATGATATTTTGTCATCGTGTAATTATGTCAATTATTATTTGGTTTAAGAAGGGTTCAATTGAATATGAAAAATCTTGATATATACCTTTTAAAAGTGTATAGATATTAATTTTTATCCCTTATTCTTGATTAAATACATTTTTAATCAAATAATTATATTAATAAAGAGATATAATTAAGAGTAAATGATAAAAATTTAAACACATGCACACTTTTAAGGATAAGTTTTCTCATAAAAAATAGGGAGAAAGAGGGAAATATACCAAGACTTGAGATGAATTAAAATTAATAGACTAATAGTTTACATAAGTTAATAAATAGGCCAAATTACTGTTTTTGTTCATAACTTGTCTGGTTATGAACGATAACTTGACAAATTATTGTCCATAATTCACGGGTTTTGTCTATAACTTGTCTGACTATGAATCATAACTTGATAAGTTTATCCATAACTTATCTAGTTATGAACCATAACTTGATAAGTTATGACTTATTAATTTCTATAATTAAAAATTAGCCTATATACTTTCTTAAATTTTTTATATTGGCGTATTTTTTATTATTTTTGAAAAAAAATATTATAGAATCGACACTCAATAATCCAGCCCATTAAATGAACAGAAATGGCCTTAAAGAAAGCAAGCCCAAGCTCATATAGAAGGAGCAATGAGAATTAGAAAAAAGAAAAATCTTGGCAAATACACATTTTAATTTTTTTATTAATATCTTTTTTAATTAAATAATTATATTAATAAAAGAATATTAATAAAAAATAAATGATAAAAATTCAGATCTATATACTTAAAAGGCAATTTCAATAATTTTCTCAAAAAAACGAAAGAAACAGAAGAATTAACAAATAAAAAAATAAAAGCTAAACAGAAGGAAAGAGAACTGACACATGGAGAAGAAGCGGAGAGACCATGTGAAGGGAAAAGAAGCAGCTAAACTAAACCAACTACAAAGGCTTGGGATTATCGTGATTTTAAAAGGAGGTTTTTTTTTTTTTTTTTTTTTTTTTAAATCGATAATCTGCCATATGAACCTTTGATTTTAATAAATTATCTCATGAATTTAACAAAGTGTTATGCACCTCCAAATTAATAATGCTTGTCTACATATAAACGGAAGCGTTCTCGTAATGTGCTATTTAGTTATTTGATATTCTAATATATGCTCTCCGAACGGATTACATAACGATATAAGAGTATTTCGGTCCAAAAGGCTCCGTTCTTTTCGCTGATTTGAGTTTAGAATTCGAGTTTTACTATAGTAAAAAGCTCTCAGAAACAGTTACATATAACCTTTTTACTACAGTAAAAAGCTCTCACACAACATTACATCTCAACTCGAATTAAAAACTTGAATTAGTGAACCGAACGGGCCCTTAAATAAATTTTATCGATTTATGATCATTTTACAACACTTCCTTAGATTCAATGATAGTTTTGTTAAAATTAAAAGTTAAAATAATTACTTGTCAAATGAAAAAAGTTTGGAAATAAAACACCACAAATCCTTTCAAGAAAGTATACTTTAGTAAAAAGGATAACCATAAGTCAAGAGTTAAAAACTCTAACGCAATCCAATTTCTAAAAATAATTGTAAGAGTGTATGTTTTTTGTATTTTTATTTTGCACACGCATTAATTCTCAAAATAATTGTAGAAAACTATGACTTTAAATTAACTCGATCTCTTAAATTTTTTAATTAAAACGAATTAATAATTTAAATGATTTTTAAGTAAATTAGACTAAGTAAAATGAAAAATATAGGATTAATGATCTCGATTTGGCTTTTTTTTCTTCTAATTTTCTAAACAAATGGTTCGAGAATCAACTTAAGGCAAATTGCCACTCTTAAGTCACCGTACTCTTCACCACCTTGCTAGAAACTTTGAACTACTAGTCGCGTTTAGAATTGATCATATTTTTATTTTTCACGTTTTTTTTCAAAAAAAAAAAATGTTTTCAAAACGGTATTTACGCAATAAAGATAAAAAACATAAATGAAAACGTTTTTTTAATTTAGCGTAAAATGAGATATAAATGAAAAACGACTTTTAGTCATTTTTTATTTTTTATTTTAATTTTCTCCTCTCTCGAGCAGAAAGAGAGAGACATTAATGAATTTTTTTATACTGAAAATAATCTCTTAATAAAATTACTAAACGTATTTTTAAAAATAATTTTTATTTTTATTTTCATATAAAAAATAAAATAATTTTAAAATGAGTTCTAAACGCGCAGTAATTTCTAGTAAGTGACAGAGAATTTGGTCACCCTCTCGAACGTCGCGCTTATAAAAAGAGTCGCTTTCTGCCCTTTTAGTTTTTTTTTTTTTTTTTTTTTTTTTTTTTTTCCTTTTTTCCCTTTTTTTTTTTTTTTTTTTTTTTTTTTTTTTTTTTTCGCTTGAAATTACTTCATGTAATATTGCTTTCAGATGGGTAGCTTTTCTATCTCACCAAAAGAAACCCATTCCCATCTTTGTCAAAAAGATACTCTGCCAAAAAAAAAAAACTTCCAACCGGCATCCATTTTAGCCATCGTAACCTACATGATTATAGGCCTTTCCATCACTTTTATAGGGGATAATTTTCTTATTATATCGATTGAACATTGACGTAATTTTTTTATATTAAATCATAATAAGAAATTAAAAGTCATTTTTAAATATATGATAATAAACGACTGTAATGCACTGCTCTTAATAAATATTCGTGAATGATCAGATGTACTTAAAAAATAAACATGACAGATGTAGTCATTGACGACAATATTATTTATATTTAAAAAAAAGTTTGTTATGATAAACCGATTGATACTAACAGTAAAAACAATGAATGTGTATATTATTATTTATATTAAAAATGACAGTCATTTATTGATGTACATTTCAATATTATTCACATAATTATTCAAGATAAGTGTGCATGACAGTCGTTTATTAACATGTGTTTAAAAACGACTTCTGATAACCAAAATAATAATTATTATGATTCAATACAAGAGAATTATGCTAAACTTTTAATAGGTTACGATAGCCCCATTATTTTTAAACAGGGAGACTGATGATAAGTTCATGATTATATCATTATAAGCCGACAAACTCATTAATTTCAACGGAAAAATAGTGATAAATATTCCTTAAATTGTATGAATCTAAATTTGTTACCTTACTCTTAATTAATATATTTTTTAATCAAATAATTTTATTAGTTAAAAAATATTAATAAAAAATAAAAGTAAACATCCAAACACACTCTAACGGTAAGTTTAAACAATTTTGAAACAATTTTGTAACAAGTTGTGTTGGCATCCGTTTCGAACCTCACATCATGTATAAATTGCGTAACAAACAAGTTGCTGGAATACCAACAAAGAACAAACAAGTTGCTGGAATTCTCGTCCAGTTTCATGATTCATCATTAACATTTAATAATGCTTTTGTCCAAGGTTCTAAAACGTCGCCGTTCCGTAACCACCAACCAACACACTCGCGACTCACACGGCCACACTCATGCCACAATTGAATTAAAAGAAAACAAATACTGAAAAAAGGAAAATAAATAAATTTATATAAACAAATGAATGATGATACAATGATGTGGAGCTTTCTACACTCTTCTATTAGTTTCTAGCCTTCACAACATAAATAAATAAATAAATAAAAATTCCAGATTCTATAAGGTCGTCTAGTGAAGTACATTGTGTTGTGTATGCCTTTTTTTTGTTTCCCAAACTATTGACTTTGCCAAGCCAGGAATGAGTTTATTTGTAATTAAAACTTTAAAAATAACAAATGACTGTTTGGTATAAAGATTTTGAATTTAAAATCATGATTTTAAATCAATATTTATTTATAAAAAATAAAAAATAGTTATAATTTGACTCACCTAAAATTAATATTTAATTTAAATAGTTTTAATTTAAAATTAAGTTTAAAATCACTCACTTACTTAATTTTGAGTAGTTTAAACTCATGATTCTAATTTAAATTTTAAAATCATGAATAATAATTCTGATTTTAAAATTAAAACTAAAATCACTTTAATTCCTGAAATCTAAAACAAACCCATTTGAAATAATCTCCCAATTTCATTAATCATGAGGAAAATATATAAAGCATATACATATTTATATACATATAAGACTTCAAATTTTTTTTTTTTCTCATTTGCTAAAATCAGTACTACTCTATCTCCATACAACAAAATTTTGCAATTCAATTTATCACTCTTCAGCTCAATCTACAAAAAAAAAATAATAATAATAATAATTGCAAATTAATATCGAACAGAAAAATCACAAAAGAAATTAAAGTCTCCATTTTTATTAGATATGATACAAACTAAAGACAAATCCCGCAACAGAGGAAAGAAGAAAAGAACAACCTAAAATTACAAAACATTCAAAAAACCTCACTAGAAAAAAAAAAAAATATATATATATATATATACACACACATTTCTTTAAGGTTTCTCAAGCAGGGGCTCGAATCAAAGGAGGAGGAGGAGGAGTGTACGAAACGAAGGGAAGGCTTCGGAGGATTAGAAAACGAACCCGACCCAGAAACGGCGCCGTATTGAACAAATGCTCCAAAACCCTAGCCACCAACGCCGTGTACTCCTCCATCAGCTCCGCCATACTTGCCACCAGTATCATCTCCTCTCTCTAAAGCCTCTCTCTCTTTCTCTCTCTATAGAAGGATCAGAAATGGAATTATTTCGAGTTTCAACTGAGAAACTAGCCAAAGAAGTACGTATATATAGGAAAATGTGTGATTGGAAAAAAAAAAAAAAAAAAAAAAAGCTGTGGGCCTTTTGGTTTCTGGTTTGTGTTTTTGGTTTCTGGTTTATTCTTCTAGGGATGATGATGATGATATAATGATGGTTTGAGGAGAAATACTATTATTGTATGATGATGATGATATAATTGATCAGCTTCCACGTGGACATCTCCACAAGTGACTAGTCGAGGATTTATGCCTGTTCTTTTACATCACTTCAGTTTAGATTTGTGCTGTGTATGTAAAAAAAAATACTATAATAAAAAAAATTAAATTTAAATTTTTATTAGAGAAAATATTATAAGACGTGAGGCATTCATGATTCATGAACATACTTTATCTCAAATTTTTTTCTTTTCTTTTTTTTAGGATTTTTTTTTTAATTCCGTTTTGGTTTTGTTTTTGTTTGAAAATGAAAGTAAAGAAAATGAAAGGGAGAGAGAAAAGGTGTAAGTGGAAAGATTTATCAGTCATTGGCTTGGTTGCTCTCCATCCTTATCTCTTCTACTTTGTCTCTGTCTTCCAATTATGTTTTTTTCTTTATTGATTTTAATTAGTTAATTCAAGTTTTTTCCGAGTCAAATTATTGAAGAATTTAGTGGATTTGGCATTTGGCCTAAGGATGAAAATATTCTTGATATTCTAACATTTCGTCTATTCTTGGAAATAAGAATAATTCTTCTTGAAACTGTTTTAATATTTTTCATATTTTAAGAATATCCATTGAAATATATCTAAATCTAAAGTTTATTATTATTTTTTTTATGAATATCGATATTTTTATTTTGTTTTGCATGAGTCTAAAGAGGTTGAAGTATCTATCTTTGTTAAGCATAAGTCTGATAAGGATGAAGTATTCAGGAGAAATTATGATAAAAGGAGAATAAGTTGGATCTCGTCATTCTTTACAATAACATTTGAAGTAAATTATCTATTTAATTACGTTTTGCTGAATATTTAATTTTGTTAACCATTAAACTTTTAACATGTCATGATTAGAAGTATAAGCTAATGGTAATTTCACACTTGACTTAATTTGAATCTTCCATTTTTTTTTTTCTGAAAAAAAAAAGTTTGATATGTGGCTTTAACAAATACATTTTTAAGTAGAATAATTTGGAAGGAAGACAAAATCAAATTGGATAGAGTATTTGAAATTAGTAAAAATCTTTTAATGCAGTAGTTTGACTTTATGGTCATCGTTATTGTTATAATATTTGGATAAGAAGTGAGTGTAACAAGTGTTAGGCCTACCCGTGTCGGCTGCCGGATTGACTTATGCAAACTTTGCCCCATGAGATTTAGAGTCGTCCCCATTTTGCCTTTCACAGCTCTCACTTATTACCCTAAACTTTGAATCTTTTTCACTTTATTCTCTCTACTTGATTAAGATTGGTACTAGCTCACTCACCTCCGTAGTAATATTTCGATCACTCAATATACTTTTTCTTCTTCTCTTTAATATTTTCAACATGATTTGATGTCCTTTTTATCATTTTTGTTTACTATTTGAATTATTTTCATTAATTTGATTCGTAGTAAGACATAGCAGTACTTGGATTTTATGAAAATGTCGATATCGGTAAAAGTTAATCTAAAATATACAAATTCATCCTAAAACACTTTATCAACTTTTTGCTAATATCTCCAAAACATTACTGCAAAATATTTTGTAAAATGGTGGAAATTTAAAATTTGAAGTAGTATAGAAGGAACAATGAAAAAGTTCATTGGAAAAAGAAAGACGATCTCAAAATTTAAAGAATAAAGTGGGGGCGACTCTAAAATTCAGGAGATAATGTAGGGTTGACTCAAAAGTTCATGAACTATAGGTGCAAATCACTAAAAATTTAATTACAATTTTACCCTCAAATACTATGCACGAGAGACGTTTTCCGTCTCTTTTAAACGGAAATTGAAAAAAAAAAAGAGTAAAGTGAGACGTTTTCCGTCTCTTTTAAACGGAAATTGAAAAAAAAAAAGAGTAAAGTGAGACGTTTTCCGTCTCTTTTAAACGGAAATTGAAAAAAAAAAAGAGTAAAGTGAGACGTTTTCCGTCTCTTTTAAACGAAAATTAGAACTTTTAAACAGAAATTGGAAAAAAAAGAATAAAATGAAAGTTCATGAAAGTTTAAAATAGTAAAATAAATATTTTTAAAATTTATGGGCAAAATGAAGTGATCTTAAAGTTCAAGAGACATAGATAATAATAATTCAATTTTTTTAGTACAGTATACCAATCTTTTAGGTACAAAATTTTTCTGTTTAAATTTTTTTCTTACCAAACAAACCAATTTAAATTCCAGATCTTTTTTGTAAAATAGTGAATTATATCTTTATTTCTTTATATATTACTAATTGTCTACGGCTTTTTACTGTTCATCGTGGTTAACCGTTTCTTGCCTTTTTTTGCTCCTTAGCTTTTTCGGTTTTTACTACCCACTGATTGACTTTGGTCAATTTCCACCCCCCTTTTTACCCTTCCATTTTGTCAAATTAAAGACTGGCTTGAACGTGAAACTGAAAACTGAAATTGAAGACGGTTTATTTTATGTAGTTATGTGAGACTCATCATTGTTTTAAGATGATGAATTGATGCAGTTCAATGAAAAAAATTTAAGAAAAAAATGAAAAGCGGGAAAAAAAAAACAGCAACTCCATGCAAAAAAAAAAAAACAAAAAAAAAAAAAACACAACAACAACCTCTGCGTTTGTTAATGGAAAAGGTCGGTTAGTGCGCTGTTGTCGGGGTCTCGCCGCCATCTCCGTAGACATTTTAGCCTCCTACCTCGACGGCGGCAAAAACCCAGTTGACTACGAAATCTGAGAATGTTTGGATCTCTCTGTAACCTCTTTCATTTGAATTCTTCGATAATCGTGCTCTTGTTTTGTACACGGACTGTTGAATCTGAACAACTCACGTAAAACATCAGCAACTTCTCAAATTGGATATGATTTTTTTTCCCCTTTTGTATGCAGAGGAAACCCAAGACTTGATCCAATATAAAAAGTTCTCCCAAATCTCCTTCAATTGAATCAAAACCATTTTTGAAGTTAAAATTTCAGAAAAATCTTTTTGCTGCAAGTTCATTTGAAAAATTGAGGTCCTTTTCGTACACCAACACGTTAATAAGTTAAATTTTCTGTTCGTATGCAAATTTAACGAGTAAAAAATTTAATAGTTAAAAAATTTAATTTACAGGACATATTAGAAAATCTTTCAAAAAGCTATAGAATATATTAGAAAATCTTTCAAAAAGCTAATTTAAAACCTAATAGACGTTGTTGTGTCATCATTATGCCAAATCAATCGACGCGACGGTTATACACCCAAAGCACCCAGGCCATCATTGCGAACGGAGATTCGGGACCGATTTCCCACACCCGAAGCACGGAAAGGACAAACCGAACCTAGAGCTCGAGGCCGCCTAAAAAAGGAGCCCTCGACCTGGGGGGTGGCTGTTGTGTGGGAATATGTGATGGACACCTGGACCAACGGTGCCACGACGCGTGGCTATACTTACTTTTCGCCGAGCACCCAACCCTCGACGCTTCGTTTTCCTCAAGATCAGCTATAGAACCCGAAGATGAAGTCCATAATTAGGGCGACGACCCTATGAGGCGTCGACGGTTGATTTCGCCTGAGTCGACACAACAAGATCCCTCGACTGCAGAAGAGATCATTGGAAGGGGCGAGAAAGGTTAAACAACCACTGACGACGAGGGGAACGTCCCTTTTCGACATGATAGGTTACATGCAAAGATAAGGGAAGTCTGACAGCATTAATTGTAATTTTACAAACCGCCCCCCCCAGGGGACAGAAAAGCATTACGGAGAGTTACAGAGCTGTAATAGAATACTAATTGGTTGAGTGAACAGTACTAATTAGTGGGCTATGTCTGGGCCTAGAGGGGGAGAGCACTTGAGTGTTCCTACCATACAGAGCTGTAATAGAATACTAATTGGTTGAGTGAACAGTACTAATTAGTGGGCTATGTCTGGGCCTAGAGGGGGAGAGCACTTGAGTGTTCCTACCTACGAAGGAAACCCACCCAGTGAAGGAAGCCCGAGTATAAAAGAAGAAGGACCCCAATAGGAAAGGGGTCCGAAAAAACTTCAAAAGGAGAAAGAAAGAAAGAGAGAGAAAGATAGATGAATATTGTAAACTCAGATTTCCACAAAAAGAAATACAGTATATACAGTGGATGTAGCTCTAATTTCATAGAGTGAACCACTATAAAATTCTTCTTGTTCATTTACATACAGTTCATTCAAACACAAAAATACTTAAATTTAACCTGAATCCACACTTTCATTAAACCCACGAGCCGGTAATCCAAAGGGGAACCCCAAGATATTCCGGCGGGTTTATTGTTGACGAAATCCAACCGTCAACAACTATTAAAAGTACTTTATACTCTCTGAATTAACTTAGAAAATATTGTTTTTTTTTTTTTCAAATAAACTTGGAAAGTATTGTTGATAGAACTATATCTACCAATGTTCATGTCATTGAATCGGTTTTTTCCATTCTCTAAGACACTATGGTATACAACTTAATTTGTCAACGTAATTTTTACTTCATTTGGATATCAAGAGGGAACGATGGTAATATATAGATGATAGATTCTACACTTATTTTTTTTAATGGCATTTACATAACTCCCCATTAAGCACACATTTAAAACCAATAAGGAAAGAATTAGACTAATCATAGCTAACAATTGCAAGCTTGAGCCTAAAAGACTATAAACATACGTTTGCTTCATTATTTATCACTTCTTCATTCTTAGTACATATACTTTTTCCCCTTGGCCCCTTGAGTCATAATACTACACATTATAAGTGTTTTTTTTTTTTTTTTCTCCCGGCTCAAATTGTGCATGTATCTCTGGGTTTTCATGTGTATCCAACCTATAAATAGTAGAGCGCCAAAAGTTAGCTTGTTCTAATGATTTGAATAATTATGAGCTAGATAAAGAGATAAGATTATGGGAATATATATATCTTATAATAATGATATTGAGGGAAAAGAGGTATGCCTTATGGGAAACTGATAAATAGAAAAAAAAAAATACACATTTTAAGTTATAATACAAAGAAGTTTTTATTTATTTATTTATTTATTTGAAGAAAATAAGTTTTTATAGATAACTATATAACATTATGACAAAGATTACTTGAGACCAAACTTGGAATAAAGCATAAACGTAAAAGAATCAACTCTTCTCATAGCTACGGGGCACATGCTCTTGCACGGATACGCCGAGGAGATCATGTGCTGAGTCTTTCGGAACCACCTGACAGATTCTGCCCGAAGATGGTTCCGGACGCTGAAGCCAAACTCTATCTCCAGCTGGGATGAACTAAAGGAAGCATTTTCCCTCCAGTTCATCGGGGTTAAAAAGTACATACCCCCGAAGCAGAACCTAACGACGATATATCAAAAGCCAAATGAGACGTTAAGGGAGTGGCTCGCCAGATACGGCGAGGCCGTCGCCGCTACAATGGATATCACGGACAGGGAAGCCCTGATGGGAGCATTATCCAGTATGAAGAAGATAACTCCCTTCAAAAGGGAACTAAACCGAAAACCTCCTTCCAGCTACAAAGAGTTCCTTACAAGGGCGCAAGGATACATCAATGCTGAAGAGGCGGATGCCAACGACCCCGATCATAGGTCCAATAAAGGTAAAGGACCCGAGCAGGGGTCGGCATCATCAAAGCAAGACGGGAAGAAACGTCGAGGAGGAGGAAGCGGAGACAAACAACCAATCCCGACGCAAGGAACGCTGGAGGCCAAGAAGCGAAGACAGGAGGATACCCGCAGGCCTCGACCGTTTCAGAAATACGACACCTACCATAAACTGACAGTAGGCGTCGAGGAAATCTTCAACCAGATCGACCGAGGAAACTTGCTACGCCGACCTGGACCAATGAAGTCGGATCCTAACCAAAGGAACCAGAAGAAATTCTGTAGGTTCCATGGCGAGGTCGGCCACCACACGAATGATTGCGCTGACCTCAAAGATGAAATCGAAAGAATAATCCGCGAGGGAAGGCTGCAGGAATTCAGGGCCGAACGAAGACCCC
>NW_010364361.1:754559-755794 GCF_000414095.1 Morus notabilis | reverse complement strand
TTGAGGATATAGACCCCCGGGTCCAAGAGGAAATTACTTGGTCTCAGCCCATCGAACAGTTGGAAGAGATCCAGATTAACGAAAGCGGAACCATCAAAATACTAAAAATAGGTTCGGACTTGACCCCACCACTCAAAAGCAGGATTGAAAATTTCCTCAGGCAGAACCTAGATGTCTTCGCCTGGAGCCACTCCGACATGGAGGGGATCGACCCCAAAGTAATGAGTCATTCCCTAAACGTCGACCCCACGTATCCTCCCAAACGCCAAAAATGGCGACCAATGAACCCTGAGAGGTACGAAGCGCTGAAGGAAGAGGTCAACAAGTTAGTCAACAATGGATTTATCCGGGAGGCGCATTATCCACATTGGGTATCTAATCCTGTCTTGGTAATCAAACCCAACGGGAACTGGAGAACATGCGTCGACTTCAGCGACCTCAACAAAGCTTGCCCAAAGGACGGCTTCCCACTCCCTCGAGTAGATCAAATGGTCGACGCCACGGCGGGGCACGAAATGCTAAGCTTCATGGACGCTTACTCCGGATACAATCAAATCCCCATGCATCCAGCCGACGAAAAGCACACATCTTTCATAACCGACAGGGGCCTCTACTGCTACAAAGTAATGCCTTTCGGCCTAAAGAACGCAGGGGCTACTTACCAAAGGCTAGTGAATAAAATGTTCGCTCAGCAGATCGGTAAAACGATGGAGGTCTACGTCGACGACATGCTCGTAAAAAGCGCCAGGGCCAGCCATCACGTCGATCATTTGGGAGAAATGTTTGGCATATTGAGAAAATACCGCATGAAACTTAATCCCCAGAAATGCACCTTCGGAGTCGGGTCGGGAAAGTTTCTCGGGTTTATGGTCAGTAATCGCGGAATTGAGGCCAACCCCGAGAAGATCAAAGCTCTGCAAGACATGCGATCACCAACAAAGCCCAAAGAGGTGCAAAGATTGACAGGTTGTGTCGCCGCCTTAAATAGATTCATATCAAAAGCCACTGACAAGTGTGTCCCCTTCTTCGACGCTTTGAGAGGAAACAAACACTTCGAATGGACGCCACAGTGCGAGGAGGCCTTCCAAAAACTGAAGGAGCATTTGGGCAAACCTCCAATTTTGTCAAAACCAAACAATGACGAAGAGCTCAGCCTATACCTCTCCGTATCCCAACATGCCGTGAGCTCCGTACTAATAAAGGAAGAAGGGAAGGTACAATTGCCGATCTACTAT
>NW_010364361.1:751704-752848 GCF_000414095.1 Morus notabilis | reverse complement strand
TTCGACAACGCCGCGACACGCAGATTTTGCGACGGTTTGGGCATCCGAAAAGACTTCTCGGCACCAATCCATCCACAGTCAAATGGGCAAGTCGAGGCCATCAATAAAATTCTCAAGTATACCCTAAAGAAGAGACTCGATGACCTAAAAGGGAGATGGGCCGAGGAGCTTCCCAAGGTTTTATGGGCATATAGAACCACAAGCTGAACTACGACAGGAGAAACACCTTTCTCCATGGCATACGGCGTCGAGGCACTACTCCCCGTAGAAGTTGAAACGCCAACCCTAAGAACTGTTGTCCACAACGACGAGGATAACACGGAGGGCATGAACGGAGAACTCGATTTATTGGAAGAAAAGCGACTCAACTCCCAATTACGTCTCGCCGCTTATCAGCAACGGACGGCACGATATTATAATAAGAAAGTCCGGCAAAGAAGGTTCACCCCAGGAGATGTAGTGTTAAAAAGGGTGACACAAAGCACAAAACCCAAGAATACTGGTCCCTTGGACCCGACTTGGGAAGGACCCTATCGCATAAGGAGAGTACTACGACCTGGCACTTACGTATTAGAAAACCTCGACGGCAAAAAGGTTCAACACCCGTGGAATGCTGAGCAACTAAAGTTGTATTACCAATAATGTATAAAGTTGTTATGCGTTTTTGATTATACATTCTTTGCAAATATAGTAAATTGATATGTTTTCAGCGTGAGATAGATTGACCCCTTAATAACGTGTCTGCTTAAAAGAAAACCCAATGGTGTATTTATCAGACGCAGGGGGAATGAAGATGCTCGACGTTAAATCCTCTAAGGAGGAAAGACAAAATACTTAGTGAAATTCTAAGGAATTTCCTAAGACGACAACCCGAAGGGATAAGCTCGACGTCAAATCCTCCAAGGAGGAAAGACAAAACACTTAGTGAAATTCTAAGGAATTTCCTAAGACGACGACCCAAAGGGATAAGCTCGACGTCAAATCCTCCAAGGAAGAAAGACAAAACACTTAGTGAAATTCTAAGAAATTTCCTAAGACGACGACCCAAAAGGATAAGCTCGACGTCAAATCCTCCAAGGAGGAAAGACAAAACACTTAGTGAAATTCTAAGGAATTTCCTAAGACGACGACCCAAAGGGATAAG
>NW_010364361.1:749483-750986 GCF_000414095.1 Morus notabilis | reverse complement strand
TGGCCTCCAAATCGTCCATCTCATCCTTTCGCTCCTCGACCTTGATTAGGTCAAGGAGGTTAAGAAGGGAAAGGACGAGGCTCTGGAAAATGGCAGGAAATTAAAAAAAAAAAAAATGTCTTACGTGGATCTGAAAGGAGATTTGCTTGCGTTGGCGGTCGACTATGGAAGACTGGGATGTAGCGACCCAATGGGGCTCGAGGAACGACTCGTATAAGGCCTGGAAGACAAGGGAAAAGCGAGGGGGGAGTTTCAGCATCGCCCCGACCTCGGCGTCAGAAATATCCGGAACCTGGAAGTTCGCATCCGTAATCTTCCCCCCTGGATCAGTATGCGTTCTCTTGGTCCCGGGGGTGCACGGACATCAGGAATGGGCACTACCGGTGTCCAGGTCTTGTCAATTGACGCCTGGCTAGGGGCCAGCTCCTCAGTACGCCTCCTCTTGTGCTTGCTCTTTTTGCCTTTCGGTGCAGGGCAGGAAGAGCCGGTCTTCTCCTTCCCCTTCGCCGAAGGCTGTTGGCCTGACGGGGGCCGCGGGATGGACGGCGGCTGTTGGCTCGACGCCTGTTGTTGGCTTGGCGCCGGCCGTTGGCCCCCAGGAAGCTGGATTCTCAAATATGCCATCTCTAGCAAGGAAGAGAGGGTACCGTCAGCATTAGGAAAATACGATTCTTAATTCAACAAAGCGTCGAGAGAAGTCATTACCTTCGTCGCTTAAATGGAAATACGAACGAACGACGTCGAGATCCGAAGGGTTTGGAAGGTCGAGAATTAGGCCCGCAGTACGAAGGTTCTCTTTGGTCAAGAGCGTGTCGATGTGGCGAACCTCCGACGAGTAGGAAAAAGCTTCCGTGATCCTCGCCAAGCTGTTTCCAGAAAACTTTGGCTGATCCTGGTTAACTGCAACACAGAGGACTCCTCGTCAACATGTGAAAAGGAGGATTAGGTCAAATAAAGAGAGAATTGAGGGGCTTACTCATATTCCCAAATGCCGCCTGCACCTGCCTTCGGCGGGGCTGGCAGTCGTTGGGATGGAAGTTAAAAGGCCCACGGATCATGAAAAACATGGGCTTCCACCCATGTGACAACGAGGGGATGCCCAGAATAAGCTTTCCAAACCTAGGCTGAGCCCTCCCATGGCCACTCAAAAAATACCACCCATCGCACTTGGCAACATGGCACAATTTGTACATGAATCGGAACTCGTCCAGTGGGAGTTCCATGTCAAACTTCTGGCTCCATAGAATCCAGGCTCCCGCAAAGCAGTACCAGAAGTTCGGCGCCAATTGGGCAGGAGAAATGCCGTAAAAGTGGCAATAATCTTTTACGAAGGGATGAATTGGGAGAGTCATCCCTGCAGTTACCGCTCTTGTGTAGACCGGAAGGTATCCGGTCGGTGGCATACTAGTCCTAAAATGCTTATCCGGGAGGAGGTACTCGAACCACCTCCCGTCAATACATCCCTCCTTCACAGCCCGAATGATATCCTTATTTCGGACCTTC